>NC_143052.1:224504469-224655984 GCF_052426305.1 Pelodiscus sinensis
CGCAGGTATATACTACAGATTGTAATTCCCTAAACTGGTCCTCTCTGATCCTTGACCACAGAACCGAGGTATAGGGAGCTCTGGTGGCAGGGCAGGAGTGTGGTGTAAGGGGTGGTGGTGGTGACTCAGCTAGGAGCCCTGTGTCAGGACGAGGAGGAGCAGACAGTGTAGCGGGGAGTTCTGGCCCCAGCAGTTGGTCTGTAGCAGGGGGCCATCCCCAGCCATGGATTTTCAGCCCTTGCAGTATCCAAAGAGGTCTGGCTTTGGCCATGGAGGTCTGACCCCAGTGGCAGCCAGGGAGTTCTGATCCTCGTAGTCCTGGGGCCAGCAGTAGCTAGAGGAGCCAGGGCAGAACAGGGAGCAGTGGGACCTGGCAGGAGCCCTAACCTGTGGGCAGCGGAGCAGCATAGGCCATGAGGGGAGGGACCTCCCTTGGTTCAGCAATTCCCTTTGTTTGGAACCTGTCAGGTCCTGAAGGTGCTAGACCAGGCAAGTCCAACCTGTACTGTGAATGGTGGGTTTTCTGCAACCTGAAGTCTTTAAATTATGATCTGAGTACTTAAGTGACTCAGACAGAAGTTAAGGGTCTATTACAAGAGTGGATGGGTGAGGTTGTGTGGCCTACAATCAGACTAGTTAATCATAAGGGTCCCTTCTGGTTTATGTCTGTGAGTTAAAAGCTTGGGTTCGTTGCTACTTCAGCCTCTCTATTTAGGTCTCTTCCTCCCCAGGTGAGAAGTCTTACCAATGCCTCCTTGGGCCAGATTACATGATGCTCTTCTGTTGCCTTGAGCCAGAGAACTGCTGCTGCTTCTCCCTCACAGAACATTAGGACAAAGGACTGAAACATCATTTAATTCAATCTCCTGTGATTCAGGCAAACCCCATCCTATGGTCCCATTCAGAAATATTCAGGCTCCATCTTAAAACAATTTAAGTTATCTCCTGTGATTTCCTGCAACATTTGGATCACTATTTCCACCTCTGCAATGAGATTAGATGTCTGGAGAAAATACTCAGGGTATGTCTACATTAGCCACCCTAGTTCAAACTAGGGTGGCTAATGTAGTCATTCGAACTTGCAAATGAAGCCCGGGATTTAAATATCCCGGGCTTTATTTGCATGTTACAGGGCGCCGCCATTTTAAAATGCCCCATAGTTCGAACTACTTGCCCGCGGCTACACGCGGCATGGGCTACGTAGTTCAAATTAAAGCTCCTAATTCGAACTACCGTTACTCCTCCTGCAATGAGGATATTTAAATCCTGGGCTTCATTTGCAAGTACGAATGCCTACATTAGCCACCCTAGTTCGAACTAAGGTGGCTAGTGTAGACATACCCCCAAATATCTAGCTCAGCAATTCCAAAACTGCAGCAGCTCTGACTCCTTGCCAGAGAGACAGTAATGGAACTTTTATGGTACACTGCAGATCTTGGCTAACGGATAACTGCATTACAGTACCATCTTTTACCACTATGGGTTTTCTGTTTAGTTGAGTCTAACGAGCTGTGGGCAGCAAGGAGAGCAAGTGTCTAAAGGTTTAATTGAAATTAATCACCCAGAAGCACGATCTGCACCATGCTAAATGCAGTCAAATGGATTAGGAACTTGAAAAGACTTTATAGATCTATATTGCGTCAGAATCACTCTGGTACTGCCTCTTTCCCCTCTTCATAGTGACATGTCAGGAGAGTGAGGATTTATACAAGTGGTGGGGAATCTCCAGTGGATGCAGTTAGCCAGGAATAGCTGCTAGTGGGCCACCAGATGTTTTGTTTACCTAAGCATCCACAGGCATAGCTGATCACAGCTCCCATTGGCTGCAGTTTCCCATTATCAGCCAATGAGAGTTCTGAGTAGTGGTGGGGGCCAGGACACCACTTCCCACAGCTCCCATTGGCCAAGAACAGTGAACTGCAGCCAACGGGAGCCGTGAGCGGCCATGCCTATGGACGCAAAGGTTAACAAAGTGTCTAGCAGCCTGCCAGGGATTAATCTTGGTGAATAGCATCTGGCCTGTGGGACAGACTTTCCCCAGGTAAAGTGTTACTTATACCCCATAATGTTGGAAAGGGAAAGGAGGTAGCCGCTGCTGATAAGTAGGTCCTACCAAATTCACGGCCATTAAAAAAAAGCCTCATGGACTAAGAAATCTAGTTTCCCCCTGTGAAATCTCACATGTACTCTTATGCTATACTAGGCAGATTTCACAGAGGAGCTCAGTGTTTCTTAAACTGGGGGTCCTGACCTAAAAAGAGAGTTCTTCTTTGAGTGCTTGTTCACATTTATTCCAATCAGGTGTATGTGTGTCACATGCATGAGTGTCAGAAACATTTTCCCTTAGCAACTTCTGTAGGGTCGCCTGTGGAGACCTCCTAGAGTGGTGACATTATATTAGTGCTTTCCAACCCAGCCCAACCCAACCTTCTTTTTGGCTGACAGTAGGGAAGGAGGGTAGGTATTGACATATCTGTGAACAACACATCTTGAAGAACACCAGTTACGAGAACAGGTAACAAGTATCAGAGGGGTAGCTGTGTTAGTCTGAATCTGCAAGAACAATGAGAAGTCCTGTGACACCTTATAGACTAAGGGTATGTCTACACTACAGTGCTATTTTGAATTAACTTAATTCGAAATAGTTAATTCAAATTCAGCTAATTTGAAATAACGCATCTACATACAAAAACTATTTCGAAATAGCTCCAAGCCACTGGCAGCCAGCTAGTGCAGGATTAGAATTAAAAAGGAAGAAGAAAAAACAAGAAAAAAGAAAGAAAAGGAAAGCAGAAAATAATATAGAATAGAAACAAGAAATAAGATTGGACACCTCCTCCCTTCATGTCCTACAGAGTATGTGTGTCCCAGATATTTGGAAGATGGCAAGAACAGATGGGAATCTGATATAGTTTCCCCCCTTACTTTGGAGAACAGCTGTCCAAATTAGGTGCAGGAGGCACTTTGGTGGGTTCTTTTTTAAAGAAAATAGGACAGCAGCTAATAATAAATGTAATTCTGCTTCTGGTTGTTTATTGATTCATCATTTCCATTGAATTAACTCACATCATTTTTTTTCAAAAGTAGATGATATTTTGCTTGAGAAATAGGTTGTGAAACATATTCACCTTTTTAATTGCACTGAAAGGTTGTAAAGCAGATCAAGCAACTAGCCATCTGAGGCATAGAAACATGCTGCAGAATCAACCGTCAAGTTTTCTAAAAAAATAACTCCTTTTTTTAGTGTTCCTATAAACTTGGCCTTTCAAATCCTTTCATTGATGCCTAATCGTACTTTCACACTTTGATTCTTACTACATGACCTGGATTTCTTCATAATGGCAGTTTCAGATCTTCTGCAAACCATTTCATTACTGATTCTGGGATACTTAATTGTAAATTTCTCTCCACTTCTTAAAGGGAATAGAAAAAAACGTTATCTCCATGAATGACAAAAGGACTACTATTCCACAGCACAAGAGTAAACCACTTGTTAGTAGGTATTACATATCTTCTGTATCTTAAACCAGATAGAATGTGTTACATCCCAGCTCTCTCCCTGTTTAAAAATCTGTCTCTTTTTGCTCAAACTGCAGCAATTTCTAATTTTAGCTCTGGAAGTCCTTGTTTCAATCTCTGGTGTCAGCCAAGATGGTGGCCATCACATAAGTGCTGAAATACATTTTATAAGTTTCCTTGGTGCTCTGAGGTATAATCAAGTAGAGTAATTTACTGCACATTACAAAAACTGAGATATTCTCAAATTATATCAACAAGATAACTTGCAGCATTCTCAAAAGCATCTTACCAAAATAAATGGAAGTCTATCAGCCATCTACTTTCAAACAATCTATTGACTTATATTTATTACATAGACTCTTATTATCAAATGCAAAGAAAGGAAAGATATTTTTCTATTTTACGTCTCTGTATCAAAATATTTTCTCAGTCTATCACCTGGCATTGAATCTTAGCTCATACTCTATGCTGTTACAAGCACGAACAAGCCTCCTGACATGGAATTTACTGATACTTTACATAGTAGAATTTGACAGAATTCATTTATTTCCTATTTAGTGAAACTTCTTCTTTGAAAAAAGGTGAATTGGTGTCTCATAGTTTTTTAATGTGTAATGTAATCCTACATTGTTAGCTTAAACATTTAAACTTCTTAAGTAATTTTCTTTTTATGCGTAGGAAATTATTTAGAATACATAGAAAATACTCAGTCACACTGTTTAAGCCTAAAGCATAAAAGCAATAAAGAAGTGTTTACTTTGTAGAAATGTATTATCTTTTACATCCCTCAAGAGATACAGGCATTGCAAAATAAATGGAAAAATCCTGTCCTTTTCTTCTAGAAGGAGAAGAGAGATTTAAGTGTGAGTGCCATAGCTCATTTTTGTATTACTGTATTCTCACGCAACTAGTGTCTTTGAGCTTTTTAATGCCGTTAATACAGAATGAGGAGGTCAGAACATCAAAGGAACAGAATTAAGGAGTATGTTTTATGTTTCATCTTACTGTTGTCATCTAGCCAAGCAAAATTTATGATTCAAGTGGCCAAAAGTACTATTTGCATAAATCTATTTAAAATGTTTTAAAAAGAATTTTGCGTATACTCTTATATCCACAAAGCTGAGGATGACCATATTTTTATATTGATGAAAATGATGAACTATATTACAAGTCTATCACAGACAGATTCTGAATCATTGATTTATTTTGTTCATGAATAAAATGATAATAATAACTTATTAATCAAAGTGTATTAGTCTGAAAAAAAGAAATGATGGTGGGAAAATTCAAGGTAACAATGGAGCACTCTTGCTAATGATGGTAAGGAAACAGTAAGGATGCTGGCTAGTATGTTGGAGAGAAAAATATTTTTAATTGCTAAAAGTTAACCCTTGACATTATTTGGAGCTATGTTTATTTATAACTGAGGATCTAGCCCCCAAAGAACAAGGCCTGGTCTACACATAAGCTTAGCTCAACATAGATACATTGCTCAGCACTGTGAAAAATTTTAAACCTTATGTGACATAGTTAGGCCAACCAAACCTCCACTGTTGACACAGCTAAGTCAGTGCAAGAATTTTTCTATTAACATTACTACCTACTCTTGAGAAGATGGATTTGGTATGGTGTCAGGCAAACTCCTTCTTTTGCAGTAGTAGGTGCTGTTACCATAATAGTGCTTGTAGTGTAGACATATTCCATGCCACTTCTATCATGGGGTGGTTTTCTAAATGTCTCCCAACTATGAATCATCTTTTTCCCTTCTGCAACTCACCTTGGCTCCATACCACAGGCTGCAAATGTACATTATTGTTATACTCTGAAAAAAAAAATCATATGCATTTACTGCTATACAGAGTAGCATCAGAAAACAGAAAAAAAATATGACTTCTAGTCAAGCTTAAACTGACTCTGTAATAATTCTTAATAAACATTTTAAGCTCATTGGTAGAAAACACTGAGGGTACGTCTAGACTACATGCCTCTGTCGCCAGAGACATGTAGATGAGGCTACCAGGCATACCTGGGTGGTCGACAAATGCCTTTGATGTCGACACCCGCGCGTCCAGACTACCGCGCTGAGCCGACAAACAGCTGATCGGCTCAGTGCAGCAGCCATGTACATTTAAATGAAGCGGTGATTATTTAAATTGCCGCTTCATTTTCCTATGCCTGGTAGCCTAATCTACATGCCTCTGGCGACAGAGGCATGTAGTCTAGATGTACCCTGACACGGCTTGGTGGTTATTTTATGTGACAACTAGCTCTGCAGTGTAGACATAGCCCAAGTAAACACCTTCTACTTTTCTTCCTACCTGCCATGTGGGTTGTTGGATAAATATGAGTGGGAATGATAGATCTACAGCTATACAAGCCCTTGTCTTCTGTGGAAGAGGTACACAATGAAGAAGCTACACCAACAGCCAAGGATGAAAAGGCAACTTACTTTGTATACTCTGGAAACAAGTCTCTGTGTTTAGTTCATGACTGAGCCAATAAGCTGTACATGATACTTTATTTTCCATGTTGTCCTTATCTTTAGCTTTTATATTTGTAGTTCTGGCATCCAGGTTTAACATTCTGTCACCACATCCTATTCTTTTCTCAATTGGCTGAATTCCGTTTTCATTTCCATCTACTGTTATTAGTAAATTGTTCCATCACTTACTGCTTTATTTTCTGGTTAGCATTCTTAATTCCATTCAGTAGAATTTTTATATCACTCTTTTAAGCCCGTATTCCTGCTTTATAATGAAACAAGGCTTACTTATAAGTGAGCATTAATATAGGTAGCACTGCTTAATAAGATTGTCCTATACTTTTATAAGACCTTATTTTCAGTTGCTTATAGTGTTCCTAAACTGTAACCATTCAGGCTGAAATTTTCCTAACTGAGTGTCTGTCTCAGGCTGATTTGGTTTTTGTTTTGTTCTAGTTTTATTTTTGAAAATTTAGCTGTTTCTGAAAACAAGTCCAGCCAAAATTGATTTACCCATGTTCTTTTTTTTAAATGCCTTTCTCAGCATCACATAAGAAGCCTAAGGCAGCGGCAGGGACAGAAGCAAATTCCTCAAAGCAACATTTTACTGCCTTTAGCATGACACTATCTAGTCTTTTCCTGCAATCCACTGCACACCTTCCAGCTTCTCCAGTTTCCAGGGAGACGCGAAGCTAGCGCCCCCCCAGCAGACCAGGGAGACATGGAGCGGCTTTTCTCAGCAGACATCTCAGCTTGAGAATAAAGGACTGAGGAAAGTGAGGTGTGGGAGAATAAAACTGAGCTCTGGAGAAATGCGTGGCTAGAGTTTCCCCTACAATATGTACCAGTTCCGACTTACATACAAATTCAACTTAAGAACAAATCTACAGTCCCTATCTTGTACGTAACTCGGGGACTAGCTGTACTCCTAGGAGCAAAAGTGTGATCATGCTGAATCACAAGGATGCTTCTGATTTCTTTCTGCCTTAACATCAGGTACAAACACAAGGGCCGCTTTTGCAGAAAAACTTGCCACTGTCTACACTGGCCGCTTGAATTTCCGCAAGAACACTGACTTCCTACTGTCTGAAAATCAGTGCTTCTTGCGGAAATACTATGCTGCTGCCATTCAGGCAAAAATCCTTTTGTGCAAAAGGGCCAGTGAAGACAGCTCAGATTTGTTTTGTGCAAAAAAGCCCTGATTGCAAAAATGGCGATCGGGGCTTTTTTGCGCAAAAGTCCGTCTAGACTGGCACGGACGCTTTTCCTCAAAAAGTGCTTTTGCGGAAAAGCGTCCGTGCCAATCTAGATGCTCTTTTCCGCAAATCTTTTCCGTTAAAAGCATTTGCAGAAAATCATGCCAGTCTAGACATAGCCAAGCAGTCTGCCGGATGGATCTCGGGGGGCTGGACTCGATGACCTCTTGAGGTCCCTTCCAGTCCTATTATTCTATGATTCTATGATTCTATGATTTTATTAAGGGCCTAAAAGGCTGTTCTTCCCTTATAACCGGAAAAGGTCAGCTGAATCAGTTATATTTGTTTAATAATTTAGTCTCACACTACCCATTAAACATATTACATAAAACATTATACAATTCTGTTGTCTATACCATATTTGAAGAAAGATATGGACAAATTGGAGAAAATCCAGAGAAGAGCAACAAAAATGATTAAAGGTCCAGAAAACATGAACTATGAGGCAAGATTGAAAAAATATGGTTTTATTTAATATGGAGAAGAGAAGACTGAGAGGGGACATGATAACTGTTTTCAAGTACATAAAAGTTACAAGGAGGAGACAGAAAAAAAATTCTTAACTGATGAGGATAGGACAAGAAACAATGGGTTTAAATTGCAGCAAGGGAGATTTACATTGGACATTAGGGAAAAATTGCTAACTGCCAGGGTGGTTAAGCACTGGAATAAATTGTCTCTGGTTGTGGAATTTCCATCACTGGAGTATTTTTAAGATCAGGTTAGACAGACACCTGTCGGGGATGGTCTAGATAACACTTACTTCTAAGATGATCTCTCAAGGTCCTTTCTAGTCCTATGATTCTGTGATTGTAATACTGAAGAAGGTTATTATATTACTTCAGACACCTGGCTTGTGCAACTTCGGATTCTACACTGCTTTGCATGTGTTTCTGCTAATTAGTATTTACATATCTCAAGGTTTTGTGCTTATTAATATACACCTAACTCTCACCCCAATTTGAATATTCTGTCTGAATCATCACATCTTGCATGATCTGATCTCAAAACCTTTCCAAAATAAACACTACCTTTAATTTAATTCCAGCTGCACTTGACCTCACTCTTTCACATTAAAAAGTATGTGCCAAATGTCAATTCTGTTTATTAGATTGCTGCACTTCTCTCTGGTCAATATGAAGACTTCTCAAGGTATTTCCATAGTAACATAAATATTTATAGCCAGATGTCTAGGATACAATAAACACCATCAGCAAATTGAACATTTGTCTGGGGAATTCTGTTTGAATAGTAATTAGCAGAGCTGAGCAAATAATTTGAAATCAATAATTTAAAAAAATCAATTTCCCCTTTTTATTGTCACGACGATGATAAATATTTGCAATTTTTGTGAGTATCCGTTATACAGATAGCTTGAATATTTAATATTGAAAATGTAACCATCACAGGTGAGCATCAAGGAAATTCATGGCACTAAATGAATTTCTGAAAGACACTGGGATACTACAGGGAGGAGTGTGATGTGAGAACCTATTTAGAATAGAACAGATTTATGACAAAAATCATAGGGTATCATTTCCTGTTTTGACAACTTCTGTTGCTAGCAAAAATGGCATATATTTCAAATTTTGAATGTACATTGAAATTTGCAAACATATATTTCAACAAATAACTAAACTTTCTTATTTGGGTTTAGGTTCTTATAACAAAGAAATGAAGGGATTAAAAACAGTCACATCAAAATGTGGTTTTGAATCTGAAAGAAAATTTCTGGGAAGCCTTTTGCTTTTTCCTCTCAATTATTGTCAGTAGGTCATTCAAATTAATTCTACCAAAGTACAGAAATATTGAATTTCATATTGACTTCTCCATATAGTGGTGGAGGCCTATTCGGGGCTAACCCTGGCATTCTGGATCCAATCCATGAGCTGCTATTTGCCCACCCCTGGCCATTTCATACTGCCCTGAGGCAAGGAGCTAGATTTTGGAGCTGCAGTTGACCACAGTGGCAAGTGTGAGGACTGAGAATTCCTGATACCCCTGGAAAAGGGTGAGAATGGAGTAGTGGGCACTGCCAGAGGGAGCAAAGCAGGTGGACACTGCCAGGAAGCAAAGAACGTCTGCAGAGAGATGGTGGAGCACCATGATGAAGGGCAAGACACCAACCTGGAAGTGATGTACTTCATAAACCAAAATAATTCCAAGACTAACCAGCAGGAGACATGAGACAGTGAGTCAATCCTGTTACCAACCCACAATCTGCTTATTAAAAAAAATCCTAAAAGTCATCTATCTCTAGGCTGAATCTAAGTCAATTAACAGAAAATATATACTTAAAAAGATATATTTGTAATTGTCACTCTCTTGGATTTGATGAACATGTCTGAAACATCCTGAAATAACTTTTCCAGTCAGTCTATTTAACTCATGTTTCAGAAAAAGGCAGCTTAGGTGCAATGAGCTTGTGCACCAAGTTTAAATCCATATCTCCATATTTAAGACATAGGCTGTGTCTAGACTGCAGCCTTTTTTAAAAAAAAACTTCACCTGCATCTAGACTACAGCCGCGTGCTTTTGAAATTAAATCGAAAGAATGCGGCTTTTCTTTTGACGGCGGTACTCCTCCTTTCACAAGGAAGAACGCCTTTTTTGACGGAGATCCGTCGAAAATAAGTGAGTGTGAACATGGGGAGCCCCTTTTTTCGAAAATAAGGGCCTCCAGGAAGAAGCCCTGGTGGACAAACTGGGGCATGCCTTGCATGTCTCTGGTTCCTGTCTGCAGCCATCTTTTAAGGGGACAGTCACCCTCACAGCTAGTTGTGGCAGCAAAGCAGCCAGAGCACATGGCTGTTCCAGTGCAGCCATGTCCCAGTCCCAAGACCCTCCTGGCCTTTCCAGACAGCCTTCTGGGGACCCAACCAGGGGCTCCAAGCTCCAGGCACCCACATGGTCTGGGCCAGAGATCAAGACCCTTCTCGAGCTCTGGTGAGAAGGAGGACTTACAAGCCCTAAACACCAGGCAGTGAAATGCAGACATTTTTGGCCACATGGCAGAGGCCCTGGCCAAGAGAGGGCACCATCTCCACACCCAGGACCAGGTGCGCTCTAAAGTGAAGGAGCTGCACCAAGGCTATGTAAAGGCCAGGGAGGAGAGCTCCCGTTCTGGGGCAGCCCCCCGCTCCTGCCCCTATTATTCAGAGCTGTCCCTGATCCTTGGTGGTGGGGAAGCATGCACACCACTGCGTCTCATCCAGTCTGGCTTGCAGAACCCTGTGGTGGACGTGCCAGAGCAGGACCTAGAGCAGTCCAGGGAGTCTGGAGATGGGGAGATGGTGCTGGAGGAGGAGGACAGCGAGGAGACAGTGACCGTCACTCTGGAGCCAGTCCACCCAGACCCCAGAGGCCTCCCAGGTGTCATCTGATGCCGGAGACGAAGCAGCAGGTGAGTGCAGTGAGGTTGTGTAACACACAGGGTGGGGGAGGTGGGTGTACAGTGGGTGATGCACAAGGGAAACCTGTAATGTTCACCATGGCCATCATGCAGCTGGCTATGCATGTGCCAGCATGTTCAGTGGTAGAGTGTGACACATGGGGGTGTGCCACGTGGTGGCATAAACCATGTCCGGAACACACCCAGGTGGGTTGTCAGTGTAAGGTCCCATTGGCACTTCAGGACCCCTATGATGCTCAGGCTGATGCCCAGGTCACACATGGTGTTACCTTCAGAATGTCTGAGTCCCCTGTCTGAAGGGGAGGGCATGCCCTTTTGGACAGCTGTTGCACACATGACTGATTGTGTCTTCCTCTTTTCCTTCACAGCCGGACCAGCCATGCAAGAGGGCCACAGCACCACAGCCCCACCTCCATCCCGGGGACATGGGAGCTGCAGACACAGGCATGTCTATGCAGACATCCTGAGGCAGTATGTGGCGGCCGTGCAGGAGCTCAACACCATCCTGCGAGAGAGGACGGAGGTAGAGGCTCGGTGGCATGATTGGCTGACGGAGGAGATTGTCCAGCAGTGCACGTCCCTGTGTGCCACTCTCAGGGAGATCTGTGGCTTGCCTGCTCCTGTGCCTAGTCCTGCTCCTCCAGCACCCCATGACCCCACCTCACCAAACCCCCCTTCCACAGCACCATCCCTTTCCCCCCTTGTACCTTCCTCTCCCCCAGCCCACCCAGTTCCCCATCCCCTCTTTCCCCCTGTCCCTCCTGTCCCCCAGGCCTCCCAGACCCAAGTGCACCTACCCTCTGTCATCCAGCCAACAGACAGTCGCCCCACCCGATCATGTGGCCATGGTGGACCCCGAACACGAGGCACCAACAGGAGACTGCAAGCAGGCAAGCACCGTGCAAACTGATCCCCTTCCCACTCTCCAAGTTTCAAGTCCCCGTCCCCCCACCAGGTTTCAAGCACCCCCATCATCCCAGTTAAATACCAAACATTGGCTACGTCTACACTGGCCCCTTCTTCGGAAGGGGCATGCTAATTTTGAAAGTGGGAATAGGGAAATCCGCGGGGGATTTAAATATCCCCCGCAGGATTTAAATAAACATGTCCGCCGCTTTTTTTCCGGCTTGGGGAAAGTAGGAATAAGAGATCCTCCGGAATAGGGCTTTATTCCGGAGGATCAGGCCAGTCTAGATGCTTTTTTCCGGCTTTTCCCCAAGCCGGAAAAAAAGCGGCGGACATGTTTATTTAAATCCTGTGGGGGATATTTAAATCCCCCGCGGATTTCCCTATTCCCACTTTCAAAATTAGCATGCCCCTTCCGAAGAAGGGGCCAGTGTGTTTAAGAAAATGTTTATTGTACATAGTTTGTCCTTAAAGTATACTTTCTCCATCAAAAATAAACAAAAGCTTTTTTATGTTTGCAAAAGTTATACATTCTTTCAGTTATTGATATTTATAACAATAAAACAGAAGTTATTCTTTTCAGACAAACTCTGGTGTTTATTATTTCTACAAACAGGGTCAGGATAAGGGTTGAGAAGGGAAGCTTGTATTGGGCCAGGGCCAACCTCCCAGACAGGAGCCCCTCAGGAGACTCAGTGGCCTCCAATGAGAATCGCTCCCGTAGGGCCTCCTGGATGCGAACAGCAGACTGGTTAGCCTGGCAGATGGCAGCTGTCTGGGGCTGGGCAAAGTGCCTCTCCTGACCATCATCACCTGTACCCCACTCTGGTAGGAAGGCCTCCCCTTTCCTCTCCACCAGGTTATGGAGAACGAAACACGCAGCCACCACCTCAGGGATGTTGCTCTCCCCCACGTCTAGCCACGTGAGCAAGCACCAGAATCTCCCTTTTAAATGTCCAAATGCACATTCCACCTGGTTGCGAGCCCGGTTAAGATGAGCATTAAACTGCTCCTTGCTCGCATCCAGGTGGCCAGTGTAGGGCTTCATTAACCACAGCATCAGGGGGTAGGCGGCATCAGCCACAATGCACACTGGCATGTGCACGTCACCAACTGCAAAGTCACGATGAGGGAAAAATGTTCCTGCCTGAAGCCTCCAGTAGAGGCACGAGTTCCTGAAGATGCGGGCATCATGTGCCCGCCCTGACCACCTAACACAAATGTCAGTAAATTGGCCATGATGGTTGACCAGCGCCTGGAGGACCATTGAAAAGTGGCCCTTTCTGTTAATGAATTGGGCTGCTCGATGGGGTGGTGCACGGATTGGAATGTATGTTCCATCGAGTGCTCCTCCACAATTCGGGAAGCCAAGGGCAGCAAAGCCGACCACGACGCTGTCCAGGTCTGCTAAATGGACGAGCCTGTTCAGCAGCTCAGAATTGATGGCCCTCACCACCTGCAGAAAGAGACAGACAATAAAATTTTAGAAGGGGTGCCTTATCTCTTAGGAGGAGAACCCACCACCCACCTTCCCCCTCAAATACCCTGGGAATCCCCTCCTCAGAACTCCCCTCCCCCCACAGCTCAGGGTGAGTGGAGAAGCTCCGTCCCACTCCCACGCCACCTTGCCCTTTCCTGACAGTCTCCCCCCCCCCAAACTGTGACTGTCCCCTGACAATGACTTACCTCCATCCGGATGGACCCAACAGTAGACCTGCCCACTCCAAATTGGTATCCCATGAAGAGGTAGCTGTCAGGGGTGATCAGCTTCCAGAGGGCAATAGTGACCCTCTTTTCCAGGGGGATGGTGGGCTGCAGGTGGGTGTCCTGTCGTTGCAGAGCCGGGGCGAGCCAGGTACACAGCTCCTGGAAAGTGGCTTTCCGCATCTGGAAGTTGCAGAGCCACTCCTGGTCATCCCAGAGCTCCATAATGAGCCGGTCCCACCAGTCAGAGCTGGTGTCAAGCCTCCAAAAACATCTGTCCACGAAGAAGTTTGGAGGCAAAGGCAGTGCGGCTGCATGATGGGCGAACCCTTCGTACCTCTAATCTGGGTCCAGATGGGGAAGTAGCCTCATGACTGTGTCATGCAGATGCAGCAAAACTTGCAGTATGATGGCGTGGGGCCATCGCCTGCCTAGGGTCAGCTCTGGCTCCATGCCAAAAAAAATGGGTCTAAATCAGAAAAATCTCCAAACAAAAAACCTGCTGGGGTGTCCCAGGAAACTGGGCACTCCAAACCAGCACTGCAATGCCTTGCTTACCTCCTAGAGGGACAGCAAAGGCAGCTGCAGGAGCAGAGCAACGGGTGTTCAGGGGCGTCCCTTTAACCACGCAAAGGGCAGGCAGCAGCACCCGGAAGGAAATGCTGCCCCCCCATGCTCTGGCAGAAGCGGTTCTGGGTGGCTTTTTCTTTCAAAAGAGAATCCAGCAGTCAGGATGCTCTTTTTCGAAAAAACGAATTGATTTTCTGATCCACATATTGTAGTCTAGACGCTCTTTTTCAAAAGATGTTTTTTCGAAAGTGTATTTCGAAAAAGCGTCTTTCAAAAGAGTCTAGACGTACCCATATTGTAACAAGATAGGTAATTTATCACTGTAACTACAGTAAAAGGTGTTACTGACAGTGAGAGTAACACTAGTGACTTTGGATGTTAGAAAAGCAATATTGAAACTTGGTCAAATTCAGAGGTGAGTGTGAGTCTAATTGTGACAGGGTGGTGTGACCACTGCAGCACTTCCTACTGGCTTCTCCTGGGGATTTGCTCTGCTAGCCAATGCGCCTTCTGATGATGATGTGTCCCCACTGATCCTTCTGCTCCTGGACCTGTGTCATTCCAAGAACTATGGCATCCTTTTTGGGACACAGCTCTCTGGCTGTGACACACTCTGTGCTCCCCTCTTCCAAGAGGATTGTACATCCACTGTCCAGTTATTTCCCTCAGTGGGAAATGCAGCCAATTGTATGGCTACTTCCTCAATGGTGAATTAGGGGAGGGATCCAGTTCACTCACAACTCTGGATCCCTGCCCAGGGACCCTCTAGATGGCTGCCACTTGCTGTGTCCTCTCCAAGTCCTTAGATTTCCCTGGGCCATTTCCCTATGGCCCTTGACTCAGAGGCTCAGTCTGCAAAATCCTGTAGCCTACCAGGAGCCGCCTTTTGCTCCCTGGGTCTCTGTCTGCAGCACTGCTCCATCTGTAGGGTTGCTGCCTTCTCTATACATGACAGCCGGTCTATCTCAAGCTCCAGGGAGTGACTGAACATCATTTCTCTCTGCAGCCCTGCTTATATTGCCCTGATTGATGGGTCCTTTCAGTCCTTCTCTGATTGTCTCCTTCACAACCTCCCTAGGGTTCTATTAAGTGCCTTAGAGGCTAGTGTGGGAAGGCACCCTGTCCCATTTGGGACAAATTCTCCTCATTAGTATCCGTTTTATATTACTGGGTTCCATCAGGGATAAAATTAACTAATCTAAGTCTAGAGGTAGCCTAAGCTACTGTAATTTACATCTTCTCAATGTGCATGTTATCCCAATAAAGATTTCCTATATATGTTAACTTAGTGTCTGTAGGGAATATTTCTGGACACTCTGGATTGCAGGTGAAAACAAGCAGAGCATTTATTGCACATAGCTGGTGGAGTATCCCTCAGGAGTTAACCTGGTGAACACTAGTTAATCAAAACATTACCATAGATTATATAGGCAACAGATGGGTGGAGTAAAAGCGATTTGATAGGGTCTAGAGGCAAGACTTAATGAGCACATAAGCCAATAAACTACAAGGCTACGTCTAGACTGCCCCCAAATTCCGGAAAAGGGATGCAAAGCAGGTAAGTCAGCATAGGGAAATCCGCGGGGGATTTAAATATCCCCCGCGGATTTAAATAAACATGTCCGCCGCTTTTTTTCCGGCTTGGGGAAAATCCGGAAAAAAGCATCTAGACTGGCCCAATCCTCCGGAATAAAGCCCTATTCCGGAAGATCTCTTATTCCTACTTTCAGGTAAGTAAGAATAGTAGGAATAAGAGATCCTCCGGAATAGGGCTTTATTCCGGAGGATCGGGCCAGTCTAGATGCTTTTTTCCAGCTTTTCCCCAAGCCGGAAAAAAAGCGGCGGACATGTTTATTTAAATTCGCGGGGGATATTTAAATCCCCCGCGGATTTCCCTATGCTGACTTACCTGCTTTGCATCCCTTTTCCGGAATTTGGGGCCAGTCTAGACATAGCCCAAAAGTTATACAGCTTTTCCGCCCATTGCCAATTCAACATCTGATCAATAATTCCTAACAAGCTAAATAAGCCAGCATAAACAAGACAAGCATTTTAATGGCAACTTTGTCTGTTGAAATTATGATGCATCTACTGTGAGATGATACCACCTAGCGTTGGCGTAGTCCTTGGGTCTCAGGCTTATCTAAGATTAAAAGAGACAGTGAGAACGACTTCAATGAAGTTTGTTTTGGTACCAGCCAGGGTCTTATGGAGTGAGGACCTGTTGGAATGTGGTTTCCAGGGCAACCAGGGTCATGTTAACTGCTTGTGCTGTGCATTCCCAGGCCTATCCCAAATTTAGGATAGCTTAGGGGTTCTTAGCAAAATACAATGGACTGCCTCAGTTTATCCCTAGTGTCCCTTCGATATACTTAGATTAACTTCCCTTACCAAGAACAATTTAGATTACCTCCATCCACAAACTTTCTTTCTTACATATTGCCTCTGAATGTAGCCCACTTAATGTGAACTAATTTGACTCATAGTTGAGAGGTTCAAAGAAAGGAGTATATCAACAAATGCAGAGAACAGGAAGGCTTTTCCAAGTGTGTATTGAAAGAGACCTTCTATTTTAATGTATACCTTCTACTGGTTTTTTAGTGTTCACATTACACCAGTTTGGATTAATGAAACAATGAACCACAGTACATACTCATAAATTAATATGAAGGCTTGAGGGAAGGAAAAAGAAAGAAATGGTGGGGGCCACCAGAAACTTAAAACTCAGGTTAAACAGGTTAAAACTCTCTTAACCATGATTCTCTGGTCTGGCAACATCCATGGTCTGGCATGGATGTTGCAGGACCAGAGAATCCCAGTGGAGAGACAGCAGCAAGAATCCCTGTGAGGCTGGCAGGGCAGTGGGTTGCCTGTAGTGAGCTAATGACGGGGCTGCCCAGCGTGTGGCAGTGAAGTTGCCCAGTGGGGTTGGGAGCCGTGGTAGCTTGCTGTGGCAGCACACGGCTGCCCAGATGGTCCTGGAGCTACAGTGCAGCCCCCCAGGCTGTCCAGAAGATCCTGAAGCATGGGGCTGCCTGTTGAGTCTCAGAGCCACAGCAGCAATGGCTGCCCAGTGGGGTCAGCAAGGCAGTGGCACCAGCAGGAGGTGAGGAGCCAGCCAGGAGGTCAGCAGCTGGATCATGGATACTGGTGACCAGGATTGAAATGACCTTCCCTGGTCCAGCAAAATCCCTCATCTGGGATTGGTCAGGTCCTGAGAGTGCCGGACCAGGGAGGACCAACATGTACTTGATTTTGAAAATTGTCAGTACACATTTTCCCAAAACAAGACACATAAACATCTGGTCCTTTTCAAAACTTGTGGAAATTGCCAACTTTATTTCCTCCAAACAATTGTCTGTCTTCCAGCCAGCATTCAATATAGGGTAAAATCCTTAATGGGCAGGAGAATAGCACAATGATTTGCTCTTTGAATAACACACACCCAGTAAATGATGATGCTCAGTAAACAGCTATTAACAAACAAGAAAAATAAACAATACCAATTACAAAGAACAAGTTCTCAGGATGCATCTACACAGCACCCTTAGCTCAAAATAAGCTATGCAATTTGCATTATGTCTACACAGCACCAAATTTCAAAATAACTTGCAATTTCAAGACGCCCCTTAACTCTTGTGGAATGAGGGTTACGGGGACATCAGAACAAGCTGCCTGTTATTTCAAAATCTATTTCAAAATAACTGGCTATTTCAATAGTAGAATTTCTATTTTGGGATACTTCTGCTATCCCGAAATAGCTTCACAGTGTAGATATACTCCCAGATAGACAGTCACTTTGAACAGACAGCCAGGCAGCTTTGGGAGCCTCACAGTCTTGCATCAACTCACAGTCCCACAAGAGTTAATGCCAAAATCAGTGGAGAAACGAATTATAATAAATGTAAAATATGTGGAATTTATTTAGATTCTTGTGATTTTGATTATTAAGAAAGTATTTCTTATAGTGTTTCATGAAATCTTAGTTGAAAACAAATTCAAATTGCTTGTCATGCTGATTAAAAACATCAGATGATTCTTAAATAAGGGTGATGATAAACAGCAATATAATGATCAGATGGAAGTGTCTATTTGTGTGTCTCAGGTTTTAGCAATGTAAAAATTTATCTTCATCCTACAATATCAGAATAATTTCCCAAGATTCTAAGGCTCAAATAGGTTCAAATATTTCATTTCTGATGTGTATTTGGAACATGTATTTAGAACTATTTCAAGTATGTTTAGAACTGTTTCAGTGAAGGTTCTTTCTCTTTTAATGTACTTTGTTTACTGTATATTTGTCCAAGAGGGATGGAGAGTGGTTTGATTTGATAAAGAATATTGTGCCACAAAACCTGTCCACCAGAAAATAAAAAACATTCTGCATAGCAACAGCAATAGTAACTACAAGTAAGCTAGATCTTTGGTGGGTGTAAATTAGCACTACCTTGAAGTCAGAGGAATTATATCAATTTACAGCAGCAGAAGAGCTGGCTCTTTAAGTCTACCAAGCAATATTTTAACCATACTGACATTGGTTCTTCTTATAGTCAATGTTGATAATAGAATAATTTATTCTTAATTTTACATTTCCCATAATGAACAATACATCAATGGAACAGCTGCATATCCTAGAGTCCCATAAAATTCTTGTACTCAGAACAGCATTCCATACTTTTCCATCAGTACTAGCAGAAGCCAACACCATACAGCCTTTTAAAAAAGATATCTGTAGTTTTGATTCCCAGGAAATGTGTATATTCATATTAGTCTTTTAATGTTTCCTGAAGTTTTGGGGCAAATGAGATTGCCACCTTGCTTAGCTTCTTTCAAGTGTACAAAGTAGCACAACCTGCAGTTAATCCCAAAGTTTAACTTTGTATCACATTTTTCTTCTATGTATTGTTCAGTAGCTGTGTTAACCTTCTCTCCTCCTCTCTTGTTGGAGCCTGGAAAAGAATTGTAAAGTTCAAACCATAGTAGTCTTTTTCTAATTTATACTAAGTTCAACCTTAAGTCCTCTGATTTATTTGATGCACCTCCTGTTAGATGAAGAAGGGAGGAAACCAGGGAAACTGAAATATGAGAAAGGGTGCATTTCCATTGCACCCTTACCTCAAAATAAACTATGCAATTTGTAAAGTGCACAGCTTATTTTGAGATAATTTCAAAATAAAGCACTATTCTGACAAGTCCCTTAGCCCTCATGAAATGAGGGTTTCAGGGATGCTGGAATAGCATGCCCATTATTTCAAAATATATTTTGAAGTAACAGGTGCATTTAAAGACAAAGAATTGCTATTTCGGGATACCAGAAGTATCCCAAAATAGCACTGCACTGTAGATGCACCCAAAGGAAACATCATGAAAGTGTTAACAGTTTGTCACTTCCTTTGGAAAAGTAGTGAGCTAAAGGTATTGCAATATACTAAGGGTACGTCTAGACCACATGCCTCTGTTGCCAGAGGCATGTAGATTACGCTACCAGACATAGGAAAATGAAGCGGCGATTTAAATAGTCGCCGCTTTATTTAAATTTACATGGCTGCCGCGCTGAGCCGACAAACAGCTGATCAGCTGTTTGTCGGCTCAGCGCGATAGTCTGGACGCGCGGGTGTCGACATCAAAGGCATTTGTCGACCATCCAGGTAAGCCTCCTGGGATGGGGTTTACCTGAGTGGTTGACAAATACCTTTGATGTCGCCACCCGTGCGTCCAGACTATCGTGCTGAGCCGACAAACAGCTGATCAGCTGTTTGTCGGCTCAGCGCGGCAGCCATGTAAATTTAAATGAAGCGGCGACTATTTAAATCGCCGCTTCATTTTACTATGTCTGGTAGCCTAATCTACATGCCTCTGGCGACAGAGGCATGTAGTCTAGACGTACCCTAAGCTGTAACCTCATCACTCTCCTTCCTATATTTAGTCCAATGTCTTGTATAGTAAGACTTTATATAAAACTGAAATATTATTCCAACATCAGAAGTCTATCTATTGTAGGAGTTTAGACCACTTTGGATAATAGATGGATAGTGCATGGATAGTGCATTGTTACACCTGTTTGCCCCTGCACCAGGGAAAAAGTAAATGGCAAAATATCTTCGGCAGAATGATGCTCCAGTAGTTAGATGGCTAACCTAGGACTTTATAGGCCTGGGTTCACTTCTTCGCTGTACCACAGAATTGTGTGACCTTAGCCACTTAGTACCTCAGTTTGTCATGTGTTACTTTGTGTGAAATTTTTTTTCAAATAAAGTTTTCATGAAAATTTGCCCCTCCTTCCATGTGTTTTTTAGCCAGCTCTCTTTGTGACCTTTTCTGAAGAAGCAAGGCTTATGAGGCCTACCTTTGGAGCGTGAAAGTCAATCAGAGAATAATATCAGCTCCTCTAACTATCCTCACTGCTGCTGAACAAAGAAATGAGGCTTCCTGGCTTGCCACTAGTGTCTTGACTCTGTGCAAGTGCAGATGAGTGAGGAGGAGGTGGGAGCAACTGGTTCTTTCTTCAGAACTCCATTCTCTGTTTGTATGGACTCTCTTTTCATCCAGATATGCACCATAGCTTCTTCCGCATGAAGGAAGCCAGATTCCTCTATTTATCTCTATTTAGTATCAATAAGTGCATATGGACACTTCTCTGTGTCCGAGTGAAAATGAACAGAGTACTGGAAGAAGCAAATATTGAGGGAACCTGAATCCCAAAATGTGTCCTTCATCTGTATCCCCACCTATGGCTTTCAAGTATCTTTCTCAGTCAAGCATAGGTACTTTGACTTATGTCTTGTTTTAAGAACAACTCTTTAAATAACTTTTATTACAAGAATACCTTTAGGGCACGACTAATTTTTTAAAAATTTCAGCTTTGTTTTGCATTGCTGGAGTATTATATGCCAAGATTATAATGTTAATTTTTGACCCCCACTGATAATATACCCAGCACAGTTAAACCCTAGTCCCATTCAAATCAATAGAAGTCTGGGCATTTCATAGTTGGTAAGTAGTCTCAGTTCCAGAGTCTGAATATTATGAAAGTCAGAGGGCTGGCAATGCATTGTTCGTGTACCATCTTAGGTTCTGTATGATAGTATTATGTCTTTTAGTTTAAATAGTGGCCCTGAATTTCTGTGGTGTGACTCCAGTGAAAATTACAATTGTCTGTGTGAACAAATTAATTTATATAAAATGAGTGATATAAATCTATCCTTGCACTAGCCTGCTGTGCACTAAGGATACACAGGAAAAATATCCCTATGAAAGAGTATCTCAGAGTTCAGGAAAACTGATTCTGACTCACAGGGCTTATTGATGCAGGGCTAAAAAGTTGACTTTTCAGCTTGGGCTGGATCACAGGCTCTTATGCCCCATAAAAGTTTAGTTTCTCAGAACCCCAGCTTCAGCCTGAGACTAAGCATGTATACTGCTACTTTTAGCTCTGCAGTACAAGCCAGAGTCAGCTGACCTGGGCTTCAGGACTCCGTGTAGCAGGTACTTTTTGCTGTCTACACATACCCTAAAGGGTTCATGTGGACCCTGCTGATACACACTAATACTTGGGGGCTGTGTCTACATTGGCACCCCTTTCCGGAAAAGAGATGCTAATGAGACACATCGCAATTGCAAATCTGCGGGGGATTTAAATATCCCCCGCGGCATTTGCATTTACATGGCTGCCGCTTTTTTCCGGCTTGGGGATAAGCCGGAGAAATGCGCCAGTCTAGACGTGATTCTCCGGAAAATAAAGCCTTTTCCAGAGGATCTCTTATTCCTACTTTCAAGAGGCTTTATTTTCCGGAGAATCACGTCCAGACTGGCGCTTTTCTCCGGCTTATCCCCAACCTGGAAAAAAGCGGCAGCCATGTAAATACAAATGCCACGGAGGATATTTAAATCCCCCGCAGATTTGCAATTGCGATGTGTCTCATTAGCATCCCTTTTCTGGAAAGGGATGCCAATGTAGACACAGCCCCCTAGTGCACTGTAATTTACTCCTCGGTCAAAGTAGATCAAAGTTCACAAGAAAACTTTTAGTGCACAGCAGCAAGGTCTGGACAGACACTGTTTAGTAGGACAACACTGGGTAGATTTGCATTCCTGCTTGTCATGAAGTAAGTGCAAATGCAGAGAATCCCTCAGGTGACTCAAATCAGCTAATTGAAATCCAAGGTATCAATACACGCATGGAAGTGATAGCTTTCCTCTTTCCCACAAAAACAAAATAAGTCATTTTATTTCTGATTGTTTTAAGTGATTATTGTCAACTCCATCTACTTCCACAGTAGCATCCTCCTGAGGTAGCAAAGGGCTTTAAATTAATGCGACTATTCATATACATGCATTGCAATTTATTGGATCAGGACTAAGGGATAAACACTGGTAACTTGCTCTACTTGGCATCCCAAAGGGATCATTGTACTTCAGGAATCCCCTTCTCTTTTTATACTCCCAGCTGTTAATATTACACTAGGCACAAAAGAAAGTTTCCAAAAGTTCAGGGGGGAGGCTCCCCTGGTTCCCTTCTCCAAAGATGCAAATCTATTTTCTTCTGTGTCTGAACCCCCACCCAGCTGCCTTTTCTTCCTTTGAATTCACTCCTGAGAACTCAGACGTATTTATTTTACCACAGGTCACAATACTAACAGCTTTGTGCAGTAAAAGCATGTCACTACCAACCAATACATCAGCAGGTAAATTCTCAAATGCCGACAATTTAGGTTACTCATTAAACCTTCCCATTCTGATTTCAGTGAATGCTAAAGGCACTATCATTTTAATCTGCACTAGCTGGGTCACCTCTTCTCCAGAAAGCATCCAGCTGTTCTGACTCACATCTCTCCTATGGAAATTTTTTTTTAAAACAACAAATAGAATAGTAGCACCTTAAAGACTAACAAAACATTTAGATGGTATCATGAGCTTTCATGGACAAACCCCACTTCCTTATCTGAAGAAGTGGGTTGTACCCACAAAAGCTCATGATACCATCTACATGTTTTGTTAGTCTTGAAGGTGCTACTTCTCTATTTGTTGTTTAAGTTTATCCTGTTACAGACTAACTTGGCTACCTCTCTGAATCTCTCTTATGGAGAGCTGAGCACCTTTTTTTCCCTCATAACCCTTGGAAGACCTTCCAATTACTTTGGACATTTTTATAAGCTCTTTCCAAGAGGTTAGACCTGATAAAGTTAACCAGAGCTCCCTCTGCTTCCACCTAAGTTTCTGACTCCAAGGCAGATACATTAGACTGAACAAATTAGAGAACGAACTTGGAACCCACATTCTATTCAGGCAATCAAGAAAACCATACGAGTAACATTTTCTGAGCCCATTTCTTGGCCTGGGTTCTGATTAGGGACACTAGGATGAGACTGATACTGAGGTGGTAACGGCTTCATTCCCCCATCCCTTTCCTTATTCCTAGGGAAAAACACAAAACTCACTTTTATGGTGGATTTTTGCCCTACTTGTGCTCTCTGTATAGCTTTGTTTGTGTGTACAAGTCAGCTGTATCTGCAGCTGCTCCCACAGATACAGGCATTTTCTCTCAAATTAGTTTTCACTTCTTCAGTGCAAACCTCAAACGACTATTAAATTCAACAGCTTGTCACAGGTGCCTGCCCCTTTACTCTTTATCCACTTTTTCACATAATCCAACCTATGACTTTACAGATCAAGCTTTTTAAGGTTCCTAAATATGAGGAAATATGCATCTGGGTTAATTTGAACATTTGTTAACACAGGCTATAATTTTTTAAAAAAATCATATGGCATGGCTTCATTTACATCCATATAATTAAATACTTGTAAAGCTTTACAGTTATTCTCTGGCCTGTAGGGCTATTCTCTACACTGTAGATCATTTTGAAGCTGATCAAATACTCTTCAGTGCAATCACAGTTTGTCCCAGCCATGTGATTCTTGGAGATTTCTTGCTACTTGAGGGTTTTATATCCACATCTCCATCTTACATTCATCCTTCCTTGCCTTATGCTTTCAATCTTCCAGCTCTAGGGTTCTCTAGTGGCCTGCTATTTCTGCTGCCTCTTTCTGCTTCTCAGCTTCCATAGTTGCTCTCTTTGCTTCTCACTTTTTGGATCTGTGGGGCTTTTGTTCCTTTTCCGCTTTAGTCAGTTCATCCTGGTGAGCTCCAGCTTCATAGCTCTTTTGCTGAGGGCTGCATCATGGTGGTTTACTACAGGTTCACCCCCTCCGACCTCAGGCCCTTTTGTTGAATTAGTCTGATCTTTTGGACGTTTATCTGACTTGCTCATTTTATACTGTCTTTTATTTCTGTTTTCCTTTCCTGAAATAAACCACCAGAAAATAACAAATGGTAACCTTTTCTTTACCTTTTCCCAACCTTCTCATTTGGGAATGTCTTAAAGTAGTATACAAGTGCTTGGAACATGATCCTTTGCTAACTAGCAAATCAGGTGTATTATCCCACCAGCAATGTCACTGTGATGGTTCTTACTAAATACAGGACTATGAGTCACCTTATTGCCACTGTGAAAGAGTCTTGCTAATGCTAAGCTGGGGGGCAGATTGCTAATAGCACCAGCCTGTTAGCCATTCACACACACGTGTCTGAGGCCGGCTGGCCATTAATTTATCTTGTAGGTTAATAGTCGGTACACCCGGCTCCTCAAGTCCTTTTGAAACATTCATCCAGTCCCCTGACACTGGAGACTCACAGAAATAGCAGGTCCGCTATTCCCCAGCTTGTAAGATTCAGCTCAGGATCAGCACTTTGCTTAACACCGTAACATAGAGATCCTTAAAGGGAAAACAAGAACACGTTTATTATATAAAATTCAAGATTAAAATGATGTGAATAAGAATATTGGAAACGAATGGTTATCTATAAAACAAAATCATAGCATATTTTCTAGAGATTAAACTTGCAAATGTAACCTCTATCTAAAGAACATTTCAACTATGGTTAGTTGAGATCACATTTCTATGATGAATATAAACACACTGTTCATTAACCTCTTAAGAGAAGGAAGAAGTGGAATCTACTTTGCCTCCTACTTATACCTCAGAATTTCATTATCTGTACCCAGAGGGTATGTCTACACAGCAGCGTTATTTCAGAATAACTGACGTTATTTTGAAATAACAAAGAGCGATCTACACTGCATGCCTTTATTTCAAAATAATGTCGAGCTGGAGGACTTCTTACTCTGAATCATGGTAACCCTTATTTCACAAGGAGTAAGGAAAGTTGAAGGAAGAGTGTTCTTCCTTAGACTTACTACTATGTAGACACCGCCAAAAGCCAAATTAATCTATTTTGACTTGAGTTACGCAATTGACAGAGCTGCAGTTGGTTGGCTTAATTTGACTTTTGCCCTGCAGTGTAGATGTGCCCTCTCACCCATGGCTTGTTTTTCTTGTTTGCAACTTCCCTGTTGGCATCACAAATCTTTGTTAATATCTGATTTCATATGCAACGGAGCAAGTTTAATTTACATGCTTACAATCAGATATACAGTTCTTACTTCCAGCCTAGAGGAAAACTTATTTTTTACCTCTCCCTTCATACAGACTTTAAAACCATTTTTCACTATATATAAAATAATTCCTTATATAGCATCTGTATATATATTTCATCATGATTGTAATGACCAATGTGAATCTAGCTTTCATTTAGGACTCACATAACCTCCTTTGGCAAACCAGACTGTGTTTATCAGAAGTAGGATATTCTTGCCAGTGATTCTGAAACGTTCTCCCACTGGAATCTCAGAACCAGTAGTGATGTCTTCTTGTCATCCTATTATGATCATGATGACATTTTGGACGGGGTGCAACAATAAATGGTCTCGAGCAAATTATGATGTTGGTATTTTAAAAGTCCAGAATCAGAGGCAATCAGTCAGGTCATGCATACGTTTTACCTGTGTACAATGTGCAGGCTTGGTCCTAATCCTACCTACTTATCCATTGCAATAAACCAGCTGTAACTTTAATAATGAAAACATGTGACCGAATAAATAACAGATTTTGAACAATAAAACCAAACCAAACAAAACAGATTTCAATTTCTATGGCATTCTGTTGCAAACTGTAATTTATCTGTAATTCAGAATGGCTGTGCAGTTGCTATTTGCCCTCTAGTATGATGTGATATCCTAATGAAACTCACTAAAATGTTGCAATATCCTAACTCTAAAGTAGCTGTGCAAAGTGGATTGATAATTAAAAATATAATAAAAAGCATTTATCTCTCTTCACTTGGCTAATAATATTTAGCAGTGGTTCTCATTAGAATTCTAAATGACCTTGACAAATTGGAGAAATATATTAGGAGGAGTGTTGCGTATAAGAGGCAGGGAGATAATTGTCCTACTTCAGTCATCACTGGGGAAGTCTCAACTGGAGAGCTAGGTTCAATTCTGAGTGCCACATTTTAAGAAATATAGGGACAAGGTAGAATCCAGATGAGATGAGCCAAAAATGATAAAAGGTTTGGAAAATTTGACATATAGGAAAAATGTTTAGTCCAGAGAAAAGGAATGAGGTGGGACCTGATAAGTCTTCAAATATGTTAAAGATTATTAAAAAGAGGCCTATGGTGAATTGTTCTCCATAGACATGGAAAGTCAGAGAAAAAGCAATGAGCTTAATATGCAGAAAGGGATATTTAGTTTAAGTATTAGGGCAAGAGTTCAACAAATAAATATAATCACTGGAATAGGCTTCCAAAGATGGCTGTGGAATTCTTGTCACTGGAGGGTCCTAAGAACAGGTTTCACAAATATTTGTCAGGGATTGTCAAAGCATACTGCTCCTGCATGGGAAAAGGGGGCTGTACTTGACCTCTGAAGGTCCTTTCCTGCCCTACATTTCTGTGATTCTCTATCTAGATTATATTGATCTAGTGCAGTTGTGAGAAAAAATTGCTGAAAAACCAAAATATTCCATGGGAGAAAAACAAGTATTTACCAACTAGTTTTAGTTATTGCCAGTGTGAGTTGGACTGGAGGCAATGAGAAAGTTCTAGGAAGGCAAGTGAGGAGACGAGTTGAGAGTTTGTGTCTTAGGAACTGTCAACACGGATTTTGAAGTCTCTCAGAATATACAGCAGTTTCTCTCCATGGAAAGACTCAAAGATTTCTATAGAACCCTAAAATAGATATGGAGCCATCTAGTCTACGTCCCTCTCAATAACTTTTCTAAATTATGGGCTCTATTCCTAATGTTAATATACAGATGGGTAAGGAAGCAAAGAGTGCTCTGCTGCTTAGGGGGCCTTCATAATTCCTCCTAAGGCTTACCACTCTGAGGGTATGTCTACACTAGCCCCCTAGTTCGAAGTAGGGTGGCTAATGTAGGCATTAGAACTTGCAAATGAAGCCTGGGATTTAAATATGCGGGGCTTCATTTGCATGTTCCTGGGCAGGCGCCATTTTTAAATTCCCTTAGTTCGAACTGACTGCCCGCGGCTGCACGCGGCAGTCAGAAGTTAATTCGAACTAAGTCCTTAGTTCGGATTAACTGTTAAACCTCATTGCAGGAGGAGTAGCAGTTAATCCGAACTAAGGACTTAGTTCAGATTAACTTCTGACTGCCGTGTGTAGCCGTGGGCAGTCAATTCGAACTAAGGAGATTTAAAAATGGCACCCGCCCGGGAACATGCAAATGAAGCTTAGGATATTTAAATCCCGGGCTTCATTTGCAAGTTCGAATGCCTACATTAGCCACCCTACTTCGAACTAGGGGGCTAGTGTAGACATACCCTGAGGTGTTAGAAATACACATCAAGTCTGGAAACACAAAAGGTCACAATAGGGACTACTGTGCAATTTATTTTCTGCATTTTCATTAATAGTTCATTATCTTTGCAAAATAGTAATGGTCTCTCTTGCCAGCTTCTTACAAAGCTTTAGATACTAACTGCACATTATTTTATTAGTCACTTTTTAGAGAGAGAGAAATTATACATTAAAACAGCCCCCATCAAAGTATTCAAGTTAATTATTTATGCACATAAAAGCTTTGACTAAATATAACGTCTCAGAGATGGTGTAGGTTTATTTGGTCATTCCTTAATACAGAGGGACTAGAGTTGGAAATACTACAACTCTACATTTCTATGAGTCTATTCCTATATCTATTTATCTGAAGGGGAAATGCCATAATTTCTCTATGAATACTTTATATTTTTTCAAACATGAAAGTAATTACATGTGAAAAATATGTTTGATATAAAGAGTGGCAACCCACTCCCCTTCTTTCTCTTTAAAAAAAAGGAGCAAAATAACTTTTTTTTCTGATTGACTTTTTGTTATCCTTGCATGTCCACATGTGAAAATGTTTTAATTTGGTGTGAGCAATACTGGAATAGCTTCAACCAAATCTCAAGCGAAATCTATCAGCTCCGGTATTGCTGAAATTTCAGAGTAAGTTTACAATGTGTGGGAGCAGCTATCTACTTAACGAATACAGTAATAATACAAAGCTAGAGACAAGTATTGTACATCCAGATTGAGTTTTAAATGGCAGATTGATTGTTGTGTTCAGGATGCTTTCAAAAAATAGCAATGATATGAAAAAGGAAATGCCAGTAGATTTATATCATGCATTTGAATCTTCAGATAAAGGGAGATATAGAGCATGCGAAAACTCTCTAACCCTATGTAACAGACCATGAAGGATCAGAGTGAAAGCCCAGCAGAGAGACAGCTAGGATTCTATGAACTACTGAGATTGGCAATATTCAATAGGATGTAAGACATCATGTTGCCATTTATCTAGCATACCTGAGGAGTAGAACTAGGCAAAAATTCCCAGTCAAAACATTTTCCATTAAAAATGTCATTTCTTCTAACCCAAAATATTTTGTGGAAGCATGTGTTTTGCCAAAAGTTTCATAGGGAGATTCTCAGGTCCAGGATGGAATTTTGGAGGAAAAAGGGAGGGGAGGGAAGATGGATAACAAAGTTCAGTATAGACAGTTGCCTCATGGTTAGGGTTCCCCCAAGTCACACCTCTATAAGGGTGGATGTACACTTCACCTATAGTTTGAAATAAGCAATGCAATTTACACAAATTGTGTGGCTTACTTCAAGTGTGTTTCGAAATAGCTTATTTCAAACTTTGGAGCCAAATTTCAAAATAACCCACTATTCCAAAATGTCCCTTAATCCTCATGGAACAAGGTTTACAGGGATGTTGGAATAGCGAGACTTATTTTGAAAGCTATTTCAAAATAACAAGCTTGTTTAAAAGAGGTGGAATAGCTATTTCGGGGTACCAGAAGTATCCTGAAATAGTGCCTCAGTGTAGACATACCCTAAATGGTCTCTTGAGGTTCCAATTCTCAATGATTTCAGCTCACTAGGTACGTTTACACAGTAGCATGTATCTTGAAATAAGCTATAAATAGCTTATTTTGAAAATTGATGCAGTCTATTCAGTGCTAATTTTGAAATTAATCACTATTCCAGTGTCTCCCTTAATGCTGTGCACCAAGATTTACAGGAATCTAGACTAAGAAGCCCGTTATTTTGAATATATTTCGAAATAATGGGTGTGCTGTTAAAATGTGCAGAATGCTATTTTGGGATAACAGATGGAGTTACAGAGCTATTCCTCTGAAACTTGTCTTTAAACAGTGGAGAAAGGATGGTCAAAGGGTGCCTTAGGAAGACTATCAAGCAATACACGTCCCTCCCACTCTCTCTCCACTGGCACGAGAACTCCCTGCTTAGCCAGTGCATTTCAATTAAAGGAGATACCCTCAATCAGGACAGGCAAGGTACAGTTGTGCTGCCCTTTACTCATACAGTAAAGATAACAGCTTTTCACTACCCAGCATTCAAGTTATTTGTAACCCAACACCAGCCAAAATCAGTCACCGGGGTAACACAGCAATGTAACTTGTTGAAAACTAGGGAAGGGGGCTACAGAAATTCATGGGGTGCACGGGGAAATCCATGGGTCCCTCCCATCAGCATTAAGTCCTCATTGTTCTAATTACTGTTCAAACACAATTCAACTACAGGTTCACCTCCCAAAACTGGCAATCTCTGGTACGGCAATTTCTGTGGTCTGACACAACCACAGATGTTCCTGGATTAGAGAACCCGGTAGCCTAGTGGCAGGAGGACTATCCAAAAGTGAGGCCAGGCTGAAGCAGGAGGACAGGACAGTGGTTAGAGTGGCAGCAACCCTGAGCAACCCTCAGTAGTGGGGCTGGAGCTGGCAGTAGCCCCAGCAGCCTGTGGCAATGAGACCAAGTCCGGGGCAGCACCTGCAGTGCAGGACTGGACAGTCAACAGCCCATGGTAGTGCAGGGCCAGATCCAGAGCTGAAGCAGGGTCAGAGCTTGCAGTCTGCTGTATGGCAGGAGTTCAAGCCCTTGGCAGCCCATGGCATTAGGACTGGAGCTAGGGCTGGTAGCGGCTCCAGCAGTCTGTGGCAGTGTGGGACAGGGGCCAGAGTCTCAGGCAGACTGAAGGAGTGTGGGGCCAGAGCCCACGGGCTGTGCTGGAGTGGGAGCCTGAGCCCTCGACAGCCCCGGGAACCTGTGGCAGTGGGACCGGGACCAAAGCCAGACCCCACTAGCCCACAGCAGCAGGACCAGGGCAGGAGCCAGCAGCAGCCTCTGTCAGCCCACAGTAGTGGGCTGGAGCCAAAGCCCATGACAGTGGGGGCTGCTGGAACCCACAGGCAGCTTCTAGCTAGGGCACTGGCAGCAGGGCCCACCAGGGCTGGGAGTAGTGAGGGGGCCCCCAGTGCTGGCAGCATTGAGAGTTGAGGGCTAAGGTTCTGTGGTTGAGAATCCTCCCTGATCTGGCAAATTCTCTGATTCTGGACTGGTCAGGTTCCAAGGGTGCCAGACCAGGGAGGTCCAACGTATATAATCTTTGCCCTCAAAAGCTTACAGTGATACATGGAAAGGTCTGCTGAGAGGGATACAACAAATTTGTATAATATATGAACATGGTTTTGGAGCTAGGCAATGCTTAATTTGTAATGAAAGAGGTGTTGGGACTCAAGCAATTGTTTTACATTCATAAATGATGCAGAAGCCAAGCATTGCTATAAATTGACACACCTAGAGGTACTGGGGCTCAGCCCTGGAGTGAACTAAGCAGTGGAGCTAAGTTTCTTGTATCAGCAAACAACCAACTTCCATTTCATGAACTTTGCTTTACTACGTGTCTTTGGGCTCTCAGTTCGGAGGGAAAATATAGCCAAACAATTGTACTAAATTACAGAAATGCCTTCCCTTCCACAGATGTATATGCATGGAGAGACTGATAATTTGATGGGCATAATAATTTTGAACAAGAATTTCTGACATTTATACTAAATAGGTTAGTTAACAGCTCTAGTAAAACCCATTACAATAAGAATCCGTAAAATATTATACTCTGTGGTTCCTGGGGTGGGAGAATCTATTTATCTATATTTTAATTTGTTTCCATTTAATCTCTTTTTTTCTTTCCCAACTGAAATATTTATTTTCTCTTGTTTAATCCTCATTTTATATTGCTTTCTCTTTCACTGAAGTTTCTGCATCTAATTAACATTTCACATCCTTTAATTTCTTTCCTGGATTTGAGTAATTTAGTCCTATTAGCACTTCAAAAATCAGAGTGAGAACTCTGAGCAGATTGCTTAATTGCATAAGTAGTTAATTTACTAGTACAGAGAAACTCATACATAGTAAGCGGTCTTTAACCTTTTAAAATTTCATCTAAAGATTATAGGATGAACATATTAAAATCCTTTATACTAATTGTTCTTTGCAGACTTATGAGATGAATTGGAAGGAGTTAAAATAATTTATTTTTGTACTTACTTTCTTCAAAGACTTGTGTATGACGAATACAGCATCGCTCCCCTAAGGCTGTATCTCTTCATCTAATACACTCTGAAATCATAGCTATCTATCACAGTCTTAACTTGACAAAGAGAGATCCTCTAGAAGGCTGTTCATAGTCAATTCAGAATCTTGTCAATATCTGTTTTACACCTCCTGGGAAAAGCCTTGTCAAATGTGCAACCCAAGTCTGTATAACAAATTACAAATTGTGTTTTCTCTTCTTTGTTAGACTGTTTTCATTTTTAGCTGACTGACTTTAATTTTAAAGGATATTATAAGGCCTTTGGTATCCAAAATGTGAACTATCTATGCATCAGTCTTTCAAAGGAGTAATGTATAGGCATAGCTGCTCAAAAAGAAAAACTGGGATGACTTTAAAGTCATAAAAGGGTTTAAGCCCTAATCCTGTCAATGAATCCACATAGTCACCTGTGTGGAGTCCTGTTTCTTATGGGATCTTGACTTTGTCGTTCCTTAAATTCTAAGCTGATGTATATTGTCTTAGCTCCACATATGTCCAAATTATAAATGTGTTTAGGAATCTATCTGCTCCGCATTGCAAAGTCTAAGTGATGTATACAGCTAAGTTCCATTTTCAAAAGTGACTTGGGCATAGATCCTTAAATGTTTTTAGGCATTGGTCTAATCAGCATTATACCAACTACTCCTATGAGACCTGACACATAGTGAAATACTTCACTTGGCACCCAGACTCTCATACCATACCCAGGGAGAATGGGGACTCATCTATGATAGATAAGAGTGAAATGCTGGGAGAATGATGGGAAGGGGAGGAGGGAATGGGTTCTTCAGATGACCTGGCTTTCTGAAAGGACTTAGGTGCATCCATCCCTTGGGATCCTCAGAGACAAATCATCTCCTAGATTTAGGTAACCCATACCTTATAGTAGCTGAAATCACATATCTTTGTCTTCTGCCTATGCTCAATATCTCTCTTATACTTGTCCTATGTTCCCTGTGTTCATGGTTGTCTTTGTGTAGGAGCTGAACTGCCCTCTAACCCCATTCCCACTTATTGATGGTATCCATGATTGGCCCTCCAGCATTAAGGTCTAACAGGTCATATGTCCAAATACAAATTCTCCAGTACATTCTTGGAATGTATTAGAGACAATTTTTTGTTTCAAACAGTGGAGGTAGTCAGATTTCATTATGACCAACAGGGAGGAACCGGAAGTGACTCTGAAGGTAGAAGGAAATCTGAGTGAGTATGAACATGAAATGACAGATTTAATGTTTCTAAGCAAAGGAAGGAGTGAAAGCAACAGAAAAAAGCACACCTCTCGTAATAAGAAGTTATATGGGAGCTAAACCTAAGGGCTGTGTCTAGACTGGCAAGTTTTTCCACAAAACTTGCCAGCTGTCTACACTGGCCACTTGAATTTCCGCAAGAACCCTGACAATCTCATGTAAGAAATCAGTGCGGAAATACTATGCTGCTCCCATTCAGGCAAAAGGGGCAGTGTAGACAGCTCAGATTTCTTTTGCGCAAAAGCATGTCTATATTGGCCACTGTGAAGGAAAGATGGGAAAAATAGAAAAAAAAACCAATATGGATCCATCAGAAGATATTTAATGGAAGTATTGATCTTGTGTTTATTAGGGAAGAAGAGCTAAGAAATGATTACAGCAAGAAGGTTGAAGTCTTTAGGGCCTATTTTGCTTTCACCTTCACTACAAAGCTTAATGGTGACCAAATACTCAACACAATTAATATTAACAACAAGTAGTAAAGAACACATTGAAAAAGGGAAAGGACAGGAAAATAATGTTTAGATAAACTAGGTGGCTGTGTCTACACTGGCATCCCTTCCGGAAAAGGGATGCTAATGTAGCACTTTGGAATAGGCAAATCCGCGGGGGATTTAAATATCCCCCGCGGTATTTGCATTAACATGGCTGCCGCTTTTTTCCGGCTTGGAGATAAGCCGGAGAAAAGCCCCAGTGTAGACGTGATTCTCTGGAAAATAAAGCCTTTTCCGGAGGATCTCTTATTCCTACTTTCAAGTAGAGATCCTCCGGAAAAGGCTTTATTTTCTGGAGAATCACGTCTAGACTGGCGCTTTTCTCTGGCTTATCTCCAAGCCGGAAAAAAGCAGCAGCCATGTTAATTCAAATACCGTGGGGGATATTTAAATCCCCCTTTTCCGGAAGGGATGCCAGTGTAGACACAGCCACAGAGTGTGTTAAGTGATAAATTTGGAAGCTGGCAGAAGCACAGCCTTTTCCACAGGGAGTTTATTTATAAAGAGAGGCATGGTGAATAAAATAAGTAAAGGCTTGCCATTAAAGTAAACTAAAGATCATTATATGAAACTGAAAGCATTGTCAGGCACTCCAGTTAAAAGATAGGGAACAAATGGTAGAAATAACTGATGAGAATGGAAAGAAGTAAATAGCAGTGTCCCCTAAGGGGTCTGTACTGGGACCAATGCTATTCAACATAATAATAAATGATCTGGGGGGATAAAAAGGATTAATAGAGTAGTGAACATAAGAATGGCTATACTGGGTCAGACCAAAGGTCCATCTAGCCAGTAGTCTGTCTGCCAACGGTGGCCAATACCAGATTCACCAGAAGGAGGTAACAGGGAATCATTATGTGATCCCTCTCCTGCCATCTATTTCCAGACAAACAGAGGCTAGAGTCACCATTCCTACCCATCCTGGCTAACAGCCGTTGATGCACCTAACCTCCATGAATCTATCTAGCTCTTTTTTGAACCCTGTTAAAGTCCTAGTCTTCACAACATCATCTGACAAGAAGGTACACAGGTTAACCATGTGTTGGGTGAAGAAAAATTTCCTTTTGTTTGTTTTAAACCTGTTGCCTATTCATTTCATTTGGTAACCCCTAGTTCTTATATTGTAGGAATAAGTAAATAACTTTTCCTTATTCACTTTCCACACCAGTCTTGATTTTATAGATCTCTGACATATCCCCCCTTAGGCTACATCTACACTGCACCTCTCTTGTGCAAAAGCCTATGCAAATGAAGCACAGATTGGCATATTGCCATGCTTCATGCACATAATTAATTAGGGGCCATTTTTGCGCAAGAGGCTTTTGCACAAAAAGGAGCTCTGTAGATGTCGTAGCCTAGGTCTCTTCTTTTCTAAGCTGAAAAGTCCAAGTCTTTTTAATCTCTCTTCACATGGGACTCTTTTCCTTCATAGTCAACCTGTGGAACTCTTTGCAAGAGGATTTTATAAATGTCAAGATTACAGAGTTAAAATATAAATTAGGTAAGTTCATGGACTGTGGGTCTCTAAATGTTTATTAGCCAGGATGGTCAAGGATCCAACACCATGTTCTGTTTGTCACCTCTATTTGCCAGAAGCTGGGAATCAGTGATGGTTTGAATCACTCAATGATTTTCTGTTGTGTTCATTCCTTCTGAAGTACCTGGCATTGGCTACTGTTGGAAGACTGTAGATGGACCTTTGGTCTGACCCAGTATGGCCATTCTAATGTTCTTAAATCGAATCCAGAGATATCTACCCCTTGCTGCAACCCATCAGACTCCACTCCTCTCCCACAGCTGAGATAGAGCCCAGACATTCTGAAACCAGGGTTTCTCTTTCTCTCTCCACAGTGTTAATAACAAAGTAAGAATATACACTACAATTTTAGCCTAATAGTGTCCCTTAAGTGATTTGTCATAAGATGTCAGAACCTGTTATTATTAGAGTTGAGTGGGTTTAATATTCTTTTCTCTTTCTTTTATATAGGAATTAGCCACAGAGCTCCTGTCATGTAACTGCTAAATTATCTGCCAAAAAACTAGAGTTGTCAAGTGCCTAAGTAGCCTATGAAATCATGGTTAAAGTTGCTCCCACCCTAACCAGTATTTGGAATGGTGCCCCTGGGAGGCATAGAGGCATGCAAATTAGGTCTTACCCTCTACTGAAACTAAAATAATCACTTAATGTTTCTAGATATAGTATATCAGTTCCAGAAAGAAACCCAAAATTGCTGCTAAACTCAAAATTTCAAGAAGGCAGTAATTTTAAATGTCTGTATATCCACTTCAGTGGCTTTTTTAGCAATCTCTACTAGACTCGTTAGCTATTAAAAATAGATAAATGATTCTCTATACAGTGCTTCTGTGATGTATTAAATAAACATTTAGGATGATAAATTCACAAATAGTTTTCTGAGAATAATTTTAGGCATTTCCAGATAAATAAAACATAGAAAATAAATTGGGTACAAAATTATTACACTTTGGAATTATGATATACCTTTGAAATATGCTTGCTTTTACTAACTGTTGGCTGGAAAAAATATTTTTTAAAGTAACAGTGAAAATCGTATTAGAATTGCATTAGAGTTACTCATATTTCAAAAAATACATCATTCCCTACCTGGGGCAATGCAGACAGGTGAGGGGAAGTTTGAAAACAAAGGGAGTTTAATTAAAAATGAGCTACAACATACAGTCTAGGGCAATAGCTTTGCAGACGCAGTAATTTGAGGTCTTTTTCAATATAAGGGAACTGCAGTAAAGAAAATGGGAAATTGGGCTCATATGTCTAGCTGAATGATTTAGGAAAAACGTGGTCTGCTTGTACAAGCTTTATTTTCCATGTGTCCCATATTTCAGAGAACCAACAGGGGAGGAAGACTTCTCTATAATGAGTATCTCTGCTCCTGTGGTGCTCTTTTCCTGACTCTGTTGGATCAAAAAATGAACCTTACAATAACAGAGGAGCATTATTTTCAATGTTTAGACTTAATCCAGCTCTGAGCTGGATTAGTGGGTCTACAGAACCTTTGGACAAATCACTGGAGCACAGTGAACAATGTATATAATGGAGCTCTCTGAAATTATTTCTGGTCCAGATTTATTCTCTTGCCTCTTCAAACTGATAAACTATAAAATAGAGGGCATGGTGCCTGCTGACAAGTTAGCAAGTCTTTAGCCAAAAGTCACAGATGCCAAATAATGAGTAAGGTACATTTTGCTTTTGCATATAGAATTACTTGTTTCTGAGATTATACTTGCAAGTTCTGTAAAATTTACAGATCACATGCTGCTATAACCGAATAACGCTTTTCTACAGGTTCAATAAAATAACTAAATCACAAATAAATAAGATAATCCAATGACAGTTCTACCCTATTTCTCTCTTTTTAATCTTTTGAAGCTTTTAGATTCTCTTCCCAAGAGGTTACTATTTGTACAGCACTAGAGGTGTGCATGACACTTCACAGGTAAACTAGAAATGACAGTCATCTGACATGAGGAGCTTAAACAAAATCTCAGTGCCAAATATTCCCATCTGCCTACACACATAGAGGACACTAGGATTTAGTGAAATCCTGATACAGAAGACCTACAAACAGAGTGTCACCTATAAACCATCCATTCCATCCTTCCCTCAATCCAACATAATCTTTCTGTGGGTTGGAAAGGTTTGTTGTGGTTAATTCTAGTGAGACAGCTGCAAATACTATATCTCACATCCTTCTCTATTATAGGTAAATGAATGCTGTGAGTGTTAACTGACTTGCTTTTCCCCTCTACAATTTTGGAACTCTTCTTTGAAGGGATGGGACTGTTGGAAACCAACTTTTAAGATGCCCTTTACAACATAGATTCTGAAGGAGTTGTGTTGAGAAAGGGCCAGAGAGGGCCAAGAAAGGACCAATACTAAAGCAGGAGTCCTGTATTGCTCCCGATCCAAGCTATTTCATCTATGAATTTGTGCATTTCAGAATCCAATCATAGCTCTGTAGACTGAAAAATTACAGGGAAATTCCCAGACTCCACAGCTGAAAAAACACTTGATTGTGTTTTATACCAAATTATATCCCCTTTGCCCAGGTGTATATAACCATGCAAAGTACACAATAATTAAGAACAGGCTAGTATAGAATATTTTGCTGGTGTGGATTAACACAGGCAATGAAAATACCTTGCAGGAGGCATAAGGGATCTGTCAAAAAAGGCTTTCTTTCTTTACAGATCCCCCTCTAGACTGCTGCTTTTTGCCGACAAAGTGCTTAATTGGCAAAAGGCAGCGGCCATTTTATGCAAATTAAGTGCAGGATATTTAAATCCCTGCCTCGTTTGCAATGTCGACCTGCCTAATCTGCATTCTTCTGCCAACAGAGGGATGCAGTCTAGACATACCCTGAAATCATAAATAGGGTTAATAATGGTTTGTGAAGCAGATTGTTTGAAAGAGAAGAAATATCAAAACTTTTAGTAATCCATCATTATTGCAAGATATTAGTGACCATTGTTGAAGCTAGTGGAGAACAAAAATAGCATGACAACACATAGTAATTGTCATTAAAGGTGATGCATATACCATGGTCCTTTTCCATAGCTATTTTTTTCTACACCTGGTGAATTTCTACAGACTGATAGATGCTCGGGGGGTATATAGATGCCATGGCACCTCTTGGGTTACTTTTCCACCTCCTGCCAGCACAAAGGGCATTATCATGGAAAAGAAGACAGGCCTGGTGCATTCTTGCAAACAGATGATCTCCAGGGATCAGAATAACTCTTGGGGTTTTGTGATCATTGAGACACAATAGTAGCTTAATACTTCCTTTGCAAATCCCATTCTAGACTTGAACTGAAGGCTTCTCAGTGAGACAGAAAAAGCTGACCCTTTATATGGACATTCACTTTAATATAGGAAAGTTCTGCATGCCAGCAGGTTTGAAAAGAGAAGCCTTTTTAAGCCAACCTAAACCTATCTATGCAAGGCTTGTCAGATGATTTAGGTCTCCAAGAAGAATGCTAGTTAACTCTGAAGATAATGGAATTCTATACCTACTGCAGGTTCAGCTAGTTTTCTTTGTTTTCCTTACATTTGTGCACCATAAAATACTTGTAAGTTAAGTAATCATTTGCTATAAGATGAAGATGCTGAATAATGAAACAATACTGACAATCTTTTTTTATATGCAAAACAGATCTTTTAATCGTTTATGACTTTTTATTTGATAAGAGTATATGTCTTTTTCTATAGTATAAATTGAATCTCTCTCGTCCAGGACTTTCTGGTCTGGCAGCATCCGTGGTCCAGCAGGACCACGGATGTTGCTAGACCTGAGCACACCAACCCCAGAGGTTGAGAGGGACTGGGAACAGAGCAGGTCTGGTCTGCAGAAGCCTGCAGAGCCTGTGACCTGGGCGTAAAGAGCCATGGGAGCAGCTGCCGCCACTTAGGAGAAGGGATCAAGGAACCCAGGGAGCAGCTGCTGCTTTGAGGGGGGTGGGGGCAGGAAACCCCGGGAGCACCTGCTGCCACATGTGGAGCAGGGCAGGGCAACACTAGGAGTAGCTGCTACTGCAAGCGGGGAGCCAGAGAACCCCAGGAGCAGCTTCCCCACGTACATGGGGCCAGAGAACCCTAGGAGCAACTGCTGCCACATGGGACTGAGGACAGGGAGCAGAGCCAGACAGGTGAACTGGAGGAGGTCAGGCCTCTCGGTTCTTCCAGGGCAGCAGCCAGGAGGGGAGCCCCGGGAGAGCCCGGACACCTCCCCAGTCCAGCAAATTTCTTGTTCAGAATCACTTGAGTCATGAGGGTGCCAGACCAGGGAGGTACAACCTGTAATATTTTCTGAATTTTAGCATCATATTAATTACAAGAAGGTTTATATGGAATTGCTCGAGTCCTTAACTCAATTAATATGTGTATTTCTTCATTTAAATCACTGCTCTGGTGTGAAGCTGGGGATGAGGGGTTCAATGTACAGGATTCCCCAGGGACAGAGAACTATCCCAACCCCCTCTCACGACAGAAGCTTGGGGCTAAGAGAGACACACCTCTCCTTGGCAGCTTCAGCTCCAGCAGGCACAGCTGAGGGAGCGGTGCATGTCCCCTGGCTGAGACAGGTACAGGTTTGTCTGCCTCCTATGCTACCCCAGCCAGTTTGAGGAATGGAGTAAACTGCACTTTCCCCTCACTCCCTGATGAAAGGGAACAGACAACAATGTTCCCATATGAATGAGGGGGAGAGGAGCTGAAGCTCTCCTTCCCCTCCCTCCCCCCCCCCCCCGCTACCACTTTTTCTAAAGGGCACCTTGGGAGTGGCTAGACTCAGTCCAGCCAGCCCTTTTTATTTGCCTAGTTTTATTTGCCTGGTTTTTCTGTCACTTTTCTGTACGATTTTATGCATCTCCATAAGAATCAGAGAGAGGGCGCTTCCACCCCTCCCAACAAACACCTTTCTTTAAGTTGTGATAAGAGGAAGCTGAATACCAAATGTGGTGGTCCTAGCTCTTATTGTTTAGTAGGTATTCTTTTTATGGTATGTGTTCTGGTAGGAATTGGGCAGGAGCCCCAGCTCTCCCCCTGAACAATCAAACACTTACCTTTCCTCTTATTGGAACTTAAAGTAACTGCTTATCAAATCTGGAGGTCCTAGCTCTTATCATTAATAGGTATTCTTGAGCAAACAGATGGATGGACAAACTGACCAACTCTCTCAAATGTATAGTAGATTATGCACAAATTGCATTGTTCAGCAGTGTCATGTAACACCGCTCCCATGGAAATCTATTATATTGTACTGTAGTTTCAGTTCAGTTCTTACTTCTTGCTCTTTCCTGACAGATTACTAAAAGACATAAATGTGATAAATCATGCCATATTGCTAAATCTAAAGGCTTTATTTTGCCTGCAGGTGCCTTGGAACTGTTTTGTTTCAGACAGTTCTACCACAAGCCTTACGACCGAAGAGAATTTTCAACAAAGGGCATTATTATGGAAAAGGGGCATTTTAAAATTTAAAGGATGCATGGCACTGGGCTTGTCTCTTGTAATAGATGACCTTGATGCATCAGAACAGAGAGAAACAGTATTGTGTGGTAGGGAGACAATTGAAATATCATATTTAAGTGAGGGTATTTTGTTTTTACTTACTAGCTAGCTAGTGTTTCCCCTGGGGCACGTCTAGAGAGTGGGGCTATGGGACACTGGAGGTATCCTGAAATAGCTACCATGAGTCTTTGAAACATGCCCATTATTTCAAATTTTTTTTTGAAATAACAGGAACACTATTCTCGCATCCCTGTAAGCCTCATTCTACGAGTGTTAAGGGATGTCTCAAAATAGCATGTTATTTCAAAATTTGGCACCATGTTGATGCACTAAATTTCAAAATACAATCAAAATAAGATACGCAATCTGAGCTACACAAATTGTATTTCAAGTTTTTGAGTGCTGTGCAGATGCACACCTAGAGTAGAAGATAGACATGATGAAACACTGAGCAATCCCAGATTCCATTTTTTAAAATATATTTTTGGTTTAGATGCAAGCCTTCTACACTTATGTACACAAAATAAGTAAGCTAAGACAAAAGTCTAAGTCTACTATAATGCATTTCTTTTTTTATTTTTGTTTATTAAGCTGGTTGCTATAGAAGATTCAATGGAATCTAGTATACATGTCTTACCAAGGAGAAATAAAAACAGAAGCCTAAAGGTGGATCTAGTCTTCCTTGAGCCAGACTTTTCACATCTGTAGGCTCCACACCAAACAGAGGATTTCAACGTGATTCTAGAGCCTCGTATTTAGGGCACCCAACTAGGAAGTAGGAGCCACAGGCTCTAGTGTCCCCCTAGCTCCAGCTTTATTTATTTAGCTCAACTGAAACAACATCAACAGCAAAATGAGAGAAACCTGCACCAGAATATCACAAGGGCTAGTGGTTAGAGCACTTTGCTCTAAGGTAGGCAATACCATTGCAAATTGTTACTTAGCTGTCTGCCTTTGTGAGGAATTGAATCTTAGTACCCCATCTCACTGGCAAGGACTTTAGCCAGTGGGATAAAAGGCATATGTCCTTTTAGAGCTAAGCCATACATATAGGCTACGTCTAGATTGCATCCCTTTTTCGTAAAAGGGATGCAAATTAGACGTATCGCAATTGCTAATGAAACAGGGATTTAAATCTCCCCCGCTTCATTAGCATAAAAATGGCTGCTGCTTTTTTGCAGCACGGACCTTTGCCGGAAAAAAGCGCCAGTCTAGATGCAGATCTTTCGGAAAATAAAGCCTTTTAAGGGGGGACATGATAGCGGTTTTCAAATATCTAAAAGGGTGTCACAAGGAGGAAGGCGAAAATTTGTTCCTCTTGGTTTCTGAGGACAGGACAAGGAGTAATGGGCTTAAAGTGCAGCAGGGGAGGTTTAGATTGGACATTAGGAAAAAATTCCTAACTGTCAGGGTGGTCAAATATTGGAATAAATTGCCAAGGGAGGTGGTGGAATCTCCCTCTCTGGAGATATTTAAGAACAGGTTAGATAGACATCTGTCAGGGATGGTGTAGACGGAGCTTGATCCTGCCTTGAGGGCGGGGGGCTGGACTCGATGACCTCTCGAGGTCCCTTCCAGTCCTATTATTCTATGATTCTATGATTCTTTTCCGAAAGATCCCTTATACTTCTTAAAATAAGAGATAAGAGATCTTTTGGAAAAGGCTTTATTTTCCGTAAGATCCGCGTCTAGACTGGCTCTGTTTTCCGGTAAAGCTCCATGCCGAAAAAGAGCGGCAGCCATTTTTATGCTAATGAAGCAGGGGAAATTTAAATCCCCGCTTCATTAGCAATTGCGATACATCTAATTTGCATCCCTTTTATGAAAAAGGGATGTAGTCTAGATGTAGCCATAATATGAATGAAGCCTAGAAAACATCATATAGAAACATGAAATGAAAAAAAAAAACTACATTTACTTTTTTCAAGGTATGTTGTTATTATGCTCAGTTTTTAAAAGTCATCTCCATTTCATGCAAAATGTGATTGGGCTAGTTACTTTTTCATACAAACATTATGTCATTAACTCCCTTCTACACTGCATACTGCAATCAGAGAATTGCAACCTATGACCTCCTTTTGTTTGTGAGACGACTGTCACTATAGGTTGAACCTCTTTAGGCCCCTTGGGACCTGACTGGTGCCGAATCAGAGAATTTGCCAGACCATGGGAGGAATATATTGTCTAGCAGCATTTCCAACACTTCCACTGCTAATTGGACTTTTAGAAGACATTTAGGGGGTAAAATAGAGCTAAATAACAGCACAGTATACTGAGAGCCAAGACTGGTGGATGTAAACAAACTTTATGGGACTGCAGGAAACTTGGTCACAGCCAAAAGTGGTCATCCGGCTAACTAAAATCATGCCACACCATGGATGTTTCCAGACCAGAGAGCGCCAGACTAGAGAAGTTCAATCTGTAGTTAATTTGTAATTCTTCTCATGGGATGGTGGAGTAACAGTAGTTCATAATAGGAAGCCTAATCCGAACTACCTAGTTCGTGCCGCGTGTAGCCGCGGGGCACGGAGTCCGAACTAGCGGACATTTAAAAATGGCGGCGCCTGGCAACATGCAAATGAAGCCCGGGAAATTCAAATCCCGGGCTTCATTTGCAACTCCGGTTGACTACATTACCACCCTAGTTCGAACTAGGGTGGTAGTGTAGACATACCCTGAGGAATAAAGTCCCAAATATTTAGGCCCTTTTTTCAGGACAGAAGTTAAATATCTGTTGCATCTGATATTTACTGTAGTACTAAAACTCCCTTCTTGAATAGGAAAGCTTTCCTGAATCAGGGCCTTCTCTCATGAAAAGAGACTTTAAAATCACCACAACACCCTGTTTCATGTATTTCATTACATTTTGTGCCTTCATCCATATTCGGGTCCCTTTCTCCTACTTGACAGCACTGTTTCAAGATGGGAGAAATTCACTCTGTGCAGAAGACCAGTACAAGGGATACATGCCACTTCAATGCCACTTAGAACCTATTTTGTGAAATTAAGCCTTCACAAAATAAGGTATAAGTGATATAAGTGGAAGGACCTTATGCTGAGCCTTCTCTAAAATGGAGGAGTTTGATGCAATAGTGGTAACTCTCGCTGATTTCAGGGAAGATATTCGAGGCAGGTTGGACCTCGCTGGTCTAGCACCCTTGGGACCTGACCAGTCCTGAATGAAGGAATTTGCCAGACCAGAGGAGGTCCCCTGCTACTGGCTCCCGAAACGACTTTCCCTCCCTATCCCATCCCAGCCCTGTTATCGTAGCTGCCGTATCCCTGGCCCTAGCTCTATTATGGGGGCTGTCGCATCTCTAGCCCCACTATCGGAGCTTGTAATGATTATGAGGGTTAGCACGCAGCCTGTGGACTAAGGGGTTAACAACACCTAGCCAGGTGGAGTGGCCAATAGGAAAGTAGGTAGGAATTTCAAACTGGGACAAAGGAATTTGGGTTTTTCCCTCCTTTGTCTGTCTCAGTAAGTTCTCTGCAGCTACAGAGAGAGACAAACATGTCTCTCTCTCTCCAAGAAACAATTCTTTACTTTCTGTAAGTAAGGTAAATTTTAGATAAATCTGTCAGGTTTTCTTGTTTTATGATTTGGGTATGAGATCTGAGGTCTGTATATGTTTTAAAAGATGTTTTGGCTTTTCTTTGTAACTAAGTTCTAGGCCCATGGAGTTTCTCCATGAGTATATTTTGTTACTTTCCCATCTAGTCATTATGCTTGCAACAGGAATATTGTTGTAATAATAAAAGTTATTTCTTTTCTTTTTATTAACCTGGCATTGGTTAATTGGGTGCCCTGATTTTTATTTTACGGGTGAGATTTCCCAAATGATCGTTCCCCTGATTTCGTTATTAATTTGGGTGGTGGCAGCGGAAGTTCTATTCCCAAAATCTAGGGTATTAAGATTTTAGGGGAAGTTTTATGCCAAAGCATGGTGGATAAGGCTTTGGGGTACACTTGCTGGCCCCTACGTCGGCATTTATCATGTCAGAGTGAGGAAGGAGCCATGACAGAGCTGCAGGACATTTCATCAGATTGTTATAAACATATCTGCCACTGAGTCAGTCTTTTAATTTCTTCATTATTTACATCATAGTAATAAAATGGAAAAGAAGTTGTTGTTAATGTTCAAGAACGTATCAAATGGACCAGTCATTCTTAGTTTAAATAGGGGCATTTCCCAGACAAACCACAGCACTACATACAGCATAACAGTTTGTGGTGCTGTTTAATTAACCTCTTTACCCTGATGAACTGAAAGGGTAAATTAGTGCTTCAGGAGGAGCAGTACATAATAAATCCCTTTAAAACAACTTGAGTAGCACTAATTACATCCTGGTTTCATTTATACCAATGAAGCAGACTGTACAGTTAGGAACCACCAAGAAATCCTGTAACAGTCAGTGCTGGTTATAAAATGTCCACTTGAAATCCCTCAACAGTCCGTTAGTAAATCTCCAGAGCCAGTTTCCAGCAATGCTTAGACCACCATGATGCATCATCTTGTTTTAACACTGGTGGACAGTTTGTCTTATACAGGGCCAGCCCGAGCCATCTTGGCACCCTGGGCCCGGGAGTGCGGTGCTGCCCCCGGGTGCACGGCGCACAGCACATGCACTGCATGGCCACGGCCTCTGGTGCGCATCCCGGGGCCTGCTCCCGGGACGCACGGCGCATGCACTGCCCAGCCCAGCCCAGCCCAGCCCAGCCCAGCCCAGCCCAGACACCGCTGCTGGCGCGCAGCCTTGGCCGTGCCTGGCCGTGCAGGGGAAGGGCGCTGCTGGCAAGCACCACGGGGATGGTGGGAGGCGACACTGAAGGAGCCGAGCACATGGCGCCTGATGGCAGCTCTAAGGGATGCTGCGCGCCCCTTACAGCTGCCATCAGGTGCCCCCCATCGGTTGCCGCCCCGGCCAGCTGCCCGGCTCGTCCACCCCTTAGTCCAGCCCTGGTCTCATAGGGTATGTCTACACTACAAAGTTAATTCGAACTAACGGAGCACTTAGTTCGAACTAGGTAAACTTCATTCCACGAGGACTAAGCCTAGTTCGAACTTACTAGTTCAAATTAAGGGCTGTGTAGCCCTTTAGTTCGAACTAGTGGGAGGCTAGCCCTCCCCAGGTTCCCCCTGGTGGCCTCTCTGGGCACAACCAGGAAAACTCCTCTCCTCTCCCCCAGCCCCGGGCCCTTAAAGGGGTAGACTCTGGCCAGACGGCACTTGAGACAGCCAGCCCTCCCAGCAGTCTCTGCCCCTGACCCAGTGGCCCCACCATGAGCCAGGCAGCCAGTGGCAGTGAGCCGTCTCCTGCCCAGTCCCCCAGCACCCAGGGTCAGTCAGGGGCCGTAGATGGCGTGCGGCCCCCTGGACTAGTGCGGAGGTCATGGACCTCATTGAGGTTTGGGGGCAGGCCCCCAATCTCCATGATCTCCGCACTAGGAGGAGGAACACGGCCGTCTATGGCCACATAGCGACTGCCATGGCCCGAAAGGGACACAGGCGCTCCCGGGAGCAGGAGCGCATTAAAGTGAAGCAGCTGCGGCAGGGGTACGCCAGGGCCACCAGGGGCGGCGCCGCTGCAGGGGCTGACACCTGCCCCTACTTCCCCGCCCTCGACAGACTCTTCGGGGGTGGGGTGGTCCGTGCCAGCCCGGGGGACAGCGAGCCGGGACCGGAGAGCCCTGACCCGGGCACACCGGAGGGGCCACCGCAGGATGTCCCAGCGTCCAGGGAGACCGTACCGGGTAAGTAGTTCGAATTAAGTAGTTCGGGGGGGGGGGGGAGGCAGGAGGGAGACCAGAGACCACGCGCGTGGGCCACGGATCATGCAGACACCTGTGCACGTGCTCGCACGTGCCATGCCACCCTTGGGCAGGTGGCTCCAGCTGCGTGACACCCAGGGGCCATGGCCCAATAGGCACATGCTTGTGCAAAGAGACCTGACATGCTCCCAATCCCGGGGCAGGACCCAGCAGGATGCTTTCCCTTCACATGTCCCCTCTACACGGAGGCAGAGGACATCTTCCCCTCCCCCCCACCGCCCCGGCCACACTATACATGGCACAGGGACATGGGTGTGGTCTTGGGGCAGCTCCCAGTCCCGGGGAGAGCCAGACATCCTGACCATGGCCTCTGTACAAGCACAGCGGCTGTGACGGTGCAGGACATGGTCACCCTCACTTTGCGGGGTGGGGGAGGGGGCTGGGCATCATCCTCTGCATCCCCAGGAAGAACTGAGCACTTCTCTTCTTTCTCTACAGCTGCACCAGCTGCTCGTTCAGGGCGCACCACCCCGCCCGGGACATGCTCCCGCACTCGTGGCCTGCTCCGGACCGCCAGCACAGAGCAGGAGTACTGGAACCAGCACCTGGGGGCCCTGTGAGCCGTGCACCGCACACTGCAGGCCTGGATGCGGGCAGACCTGCAGCTCCGCCATGAGCTGCTGGCTGAGGTCCAAGGGCTGAGCACAAACCTGCAGGTCCTGCTGCAGAGCATGGTGCCCCATGCCGGTCCTGCGCCTGCTGCCCCCCCAACTGCTGTCCCTCCTCCCACTCCTGCCCCCCCTCCCACCTCTTCCTCCTCAACCCCCACAACCTCTTCCTCAATGTCCACACCCCCCACCTCAACCTCCGCACCCTCCACCTCATCCCCCCGGGGACACAGAGGCCCCCTCCCTCGCCGTGCTGGGAGGCAGTTGGCCCGGCGAGACCCCTACCCCATATCCTTGAGTTTCCCCACCCCCTCCTTTCCCTTGCTTCCCCATTCCAGCTCCCTCCTCCCACTTTTCTCCCTCCCCTCTCCCACCCTCTCTCTTCTCCTCTCCCACCTCCTTTTCCCAGTTTCCCCCAGTTTTGTTAAATAAAGAGTTTCTATTTTTGAACACACGTGTCCTTTATTTTGTACATCAGGAAGGGGGGCTAGGGAAGGGTAAGTGGAAGGAGGTGAGGGTGGAATGGGGTACGAGCCCCCGATGGGGAGGACTGGGCTGGCTCTGCAGGCTCCTTGGGGTGGAAGCTCTCCTGCAGCCCCCCCAATTGCCTCCTCTCCCCGGATGGCAGCCTGCGGCAAGTGCAGCCGGTCTGATGGCTGAGTGCTGTGATGTGCCGAGTGTGGGCACTCCGGGCACTCCAATCCAGGATTGCTTTGCAAGCAAGGCACCCCTGAGAACTGTCTGTCCGGGGTGGGGGTCGGGTCCCTTTAAGCACAGCCCTCGGCTAGCCTGAGACAGCAGCTCCATGCTCTAAGTCCTCTTCTGATGCCCTTCCGGCACTGCTTCCGGCCATTCTTAACCCCGGTTCAGGGTCCACTTAATGTGGACGTGCTAGTTCGAATTAGCAAAACGCTAATTCGAACTAGTTTTTTAGTCTGGATCCATTAGTTCGAATTAGCTTAGTTCGAATTAACTAATTCGAACTAAGTTAGTTCGAATTAACCTTGTAGTGTAGACATACCCATAGAAAGTAAGGGTACCTGGCTTTAGAGCTGGAAAATAACCACACAATCACAATTTTTAGGAACTGTCTGACACTTACTCAATCAATAGTCTTCCTTTAAACTAAACAGCATAAACAAAAACACAGGATTATATGTGGCATACTGTATGAGGGGTGTTAAATCTGGATCAAAACCAGTTATTTCAAAGGAGTTACTCTTGATATACTCTGGCATAATTGAGAATGGAGGGTCTGATTCTCCCTTCATTCCCAACAGTGTAAGATGAGAATCTGGCACAGAACTTGACTTATAGTAGCTATTTTCTATTCTTTTTACTTTCTAAGGTAAATTAAATCAGCAACTATGGGCACGTCTAGACTATATTTTACTTTCGAAAGAAGATATGCAAATTTGGCAGGAATTTGCATATCTTCTTTCAATTGCTTTTTCAAAAGAGGTTTTTTTTAAAAAAGCAAGCAGTCTAGGACTATATCTAGGGAGTGTCTAGACTACAGGGTGGTTTTTTTTTCGAAAAAAGTAGCCTTTTTTCAAAAAAAACTTCACCTGCATCTAGAAAGTAAATCGAAAGAATGTGGCAGTTTTTTGATCGCAGTAAACCTTATTTTATGAGGAATAACGCCTTTTTTCGAAAGTACTATTAAATGCAAACTGTGCTTTCTCAAAAGAGAACATCTAGACTCTTTCGAAAAAGTGGCTCACTTTCGAAAAATCTGCTTGTAGTCTCGAAAGACAGTGTCTAGACTGCAACCACTTCTTTCAAAAAAGCGAGTCACTTTTTCAAAAGAGAGTACCCAGGCAGTCTGGGTGCTCTCTTTTGAAAAAGCCCTGTTTGCATTCAAGAATGACTTTTTTTGAAAGAGCACTTTCGAAAAAAGGTGTTCTTCCTCGTTAAATGAGGTTTACCGTGGTCAAAAAAATCGCCATGTTCTTTCAATTTAATTTCAAAAGAACTCAGCAGCAGTCTAGGAATCTTGGCCAAATTGAAGTCAACAGCAAAACTTTCAGTAAGCAGAAGGGGCCCAGAAGTGATCCTTTGTAGATTATGCTGAAAAATGCTCCCAAATGGGCAGTTGCTACCATGAGGCTTTAAAAAAATATTTTTTTTTTACTGATAGTTGGTGTTGTTTTCCTAACAAGAGTTTAAACCATATGATCTGAATGAGTAGAAATTCTGAATTATTTGATAAATATATTAGTTTTACTAGAGCAGGTTTGTAAAAAGCATGTTGATAAATGTGTTTATTAATTAAAAAGCAAGTTATCCTTGATACAATCACAATACCGCTACACTGCAATCAGGAGTTACGTAAATGTACCCAAGCTAATTTGATTGGTCTAACTCACTAAAAACAGCACGTAGATATGTGGCATAGGGGATGTCATGGGCTTCTTGGCACAAGTTGACTAGAAGCTGGGGTGTATAGTTTGGTGGGTAGCCTTGGTCACTTTCCAGGCTCCTGTGGCTTTGCTGCTTTTTTTAGTGTATTAGATGGATCAAAGTAGCACAGGAATAGCAGCTACATGTGCTTCAATCACACCTCCAAAGAAAATGGAGAATTTAAAAGGCAGGGGGAAAAAACGGACATAAAGCAACTAAAATTGTTGATTGTTCAGTAAAATATACAAGTCAGCTGCTTCCCCTGCTTTACCCATATTCATTTTCATACATAGCTCTTTTACTTGAAGTCATCATTCAGTAGCCAGGGAAATCAAGACCTTACAAAGATTCATTTCAACTTTCTAGTCTGTCTTCTTTGACTGGACCTGTAGATCATTAATCACGTTTGATGTAAGGAGCTGTCAGGATTGCACATCTCATAACAAAAACAATTTTTAGATGGAAATCCTACCTGGATCAGCAGGGTATCTCAGATAAATGGAAGGACTCTGTTTTGGGTTTTTTAAATAGCTTTTATTTTAGGTGATTTTTTCCTTAAAAACACATAAATTGTTGTAAAGCACAGTCATAAAACAGTGAAAGTTTGTATAACCTGAGTTGTAATATTTAGAAAATGTTAGGAAACATTAAAGAATCCACTTAGATATCAGTAGTCCCTGTGGGTACCACCTGTCTTCAACATTAATCATGATTTTATAGACCTCTATCATCACACCCCTTACTCTTATCTTTTCCAAGCTGAAAAGTCCCGGTTATATTAATCTCTCCTCATCTGGCAGCTGTTCCATACCCCTAATAATTTTTGTTGCTCTTTTCTGAAACTTTTTTCAATTCCAATATATCTTTTTTGAGATAAGATGACCACATCTGCATGCTATATTCAAGATGTGAATGTACCATGCATTTATATAGAGGCAACGTGTTATTTTCTGTCTTATTATATATGCCTTTCTTAATAATTCCCAACATCATATTAGCTTTTTTACTGCTGCTGCACATTAAGTAAATGTTTTCAGAGAACTATTTAGAGTGACACCAAGATCTCTCTCTTCAGAACTAACAGCTAATTTATACTGGAACATTTTATATGTGTACTTAGAATAATATTTTCCAACATGCATTACTTTGAATTTATCAACATTCAGTTTCATCTGCTTTTTTGTTGCCCACTCACCCAGTTTTGTGAGATCCTTTTGAAGCGCTTTGCAGTCTGCTGTGAACTTAACTATCTTGTGCAAGTTTTTTATTGTCTGCAAATTTTGCTATCCCAGTGTTTACTTCTTTCTCCAAATTATGTTTGAATATGTTGAATATGACTGGCCCTAGTACAGACTCCTGAGGTACACTAGTTACCTCTTTGAATTTGAAAACTGAGCTTTTATTTTTACCCTTTGTTTTCTATTTTTAATCAATTACCAATCCATGAGAAGACATTTCCTTTTATCTGATGAAAGATTGCTTTAGTTAAAAGTCTTAGGTGATGGTCCTTGTCAAAGGTTTTCTGGAAATCTAAGTACACTATATGTACTAGATCAGGCGTGGGCAATAAAACAAATGGCAGCCCACAGCAGCCTGGTGGGCCACCTCTAATATGTTTACCCACACCTCTGCAGGTATCAAAGGATGACAGCTCTAGTTGGCCACCAATTGCCATTCACGGCCAATAGGAGTGGTGGGAAGTGTCACGGACTGGAAAACTGCTTCCCATCACTCACATTGGCCGCGAACAGAAATTCATGTCCGACCATAGCTGCGATCCTCCGATTCCTGCACAGGTGCAGGTAAACATGGAGGTGGAGTTCCTCCAGGGATTTGGATTTGGCCCATGGGCCAGGAATAGCCCACTCCTGCACTAGATCTTCTTGTCTACATTCTTGTTGGCTCCCTCACAGATTTCCAGTAGATTGGTGAGGCTTGTTTTTCTTTACAAAAACCATGTTGGATCTTCCACAACAAATTATGCTCATCTATGTGTCTGCCCGTTCTGTTTTTTACTAAATTTTCAACTGGTTTGCCTGGTAATGAAATTAGCCTCTGGTGGGCTGCCAGCCTGTAATTGCCAGGATCATCTCTGGAACCCTTTTTAAAAACTGGTGTTCATTGAAGTTGTTTGTCAATTGTGTCATTCAACCAACATAATTTATGTGTGGAATTAAATGTTTGTAGTCCAAGGGTAAAATACTGAACCTAGGAAAGTCAATGGGAGTTTATCTATTAGGATGTTTTTGTTAATGTATTGTTTTGTTTTTGTAGTTAAGATATTGCATGGTAATAACCTGGGCACATGCAAACAGATCTGCATCTATCCAATCGATATGCAGAAAAGGTTATGAGAATAACTTGACTCCTATGTAGATTTAAAGGATGAATCTTTGAAATGATTTAGGCTATATTAGAGTAAACTGGCAAAATAAGACATATAGATATGGATGGAGGATCTCAACAAAATGTGATATAAGTACAATAAATGTTGTGCAGGAAATTTAGCACCTTATTTCTTGATGATAAACGGGAGTAAACATCTTTGTTGATGTATTGAAAAATGACAACATAGTCAATGTCCTTATTCAATTAGTAAGACTAATGATGATTGGCCAAATGAAATTGCAGTACCGTATTGGCTTCTGTAAAGAATCCTTTCAATCTGTAATTATTTCTTTTCAGACCTTTTCAGGTGTACAATGTAAAACAGCCATCCACCTCAAAGTGGAATGAGCATTGTCTTTTTAAAAATATTGTCAAAAATATCAATGTTTCTTTAGATGAAGCAGGCTAGCCTGGCTTTCACTGAAACATGGCCTCATGTTCAAATTAAAGAATCTTCTGCTCTCTAGAAGTAAAAGTCTGCTGCAGTAAATTAGTATAGCAATATTCATATTAATAGAATGGAGCTGACTTACAGTAGCTTAGGATTTGAAGATCACTGTGCTTTTTGTGTATGCTTGGTATGTTCAAACACTTTTATTCCACTCTACCTACCTTAAATTTATGCATGAAGAGAAGTTTCATTAATCTGTTGCTTCCGTTGGGAATAACTGCATGTTATTTTATGGAAATTTCAAGAGCCATAGGCAGAGGTAGAATTCTACCATAATTCTTAAACTAATCATGCCTGGTTCAGATAATAACCATGGGGAAACAGTCCATCATGTTGTTTTCTTTCTGTATTGGCTTAGTTGGTAGTAATGACAAGGGAATCTTCAATTGCCCAGTTAAACTAGCTTTCCTAGCAGCTTTGCTCTGGTAACTCAAATCAGGTGGAGCACAGTAGCAAATCTGGTCCTTTGCTTTCAAAAACAACTGAGTTGTGCCACAATGGCAATTATCTGTCTTCTGTTTCTGCTGGTTTCTTAGAATCGTAGGGCTGGAAGTCCAGTCCCCTCCTCAAAGGAGAACCAACCCCAACTAAATCATCCCAGCCAGGGCTTTGTCAAGCCAAGACTTAAACACCTCTAAGGTGGAGATTCCACCACCTCCCTAGGTAACCCATTCCAGTGCTTCACCACCCTCCTAGTGAAATAGTTTTTCCTAATATCCAACCTAGACCTCCCCCATTATTCCTATTTAATGTCCCATTTAATGTCAGAGTTCATTCTCCATCCACTTTCTTTTCCATTACATTATACGTTTGAAAAAACTGTGTTCTTTGTATTTAGCATATCTTCCGTACTATTGTTTTGTTATCCCACTAATGCATCCATACCTTCATTTGCTGCTTTAGTTGATCAATATTTCAGTGTGTGCTGCTAGCCATACATTGTATAATTAGTGTATTCCCATTGCTTTTCTTGTTACACTAGCATTTTGTTGTGCTATGGTTTTTCACTTCCTTGCCCATACCTTAGCTTTTTTTAAAAAAAACACGTCTGTTACATCTTCTTTCTGCTCCTTTTGTTTGTGATTAACTAAATGTAAGAACATAAAAGGGCCATACTGGCTCAGACCAAAGGTCCATCTTGCCCAGATTCGTGACTTCTGACAGTGACCAATGCCAGGTGCCCTACAGGGAATAATAGCGTTCCCTTACTTTATTTTGTTCTCACTTCCAGAGGTGAATTTAATTTACTTTTAATCTTGAATCTGATTAAAAATTCAGCCTCTGCTCTGTTTCCATAAATTCCATTACACATCATAATAAAATAAAAAAATGAAATAAATACCCGTCAATTTTTGCCTCATCCTTTTAGTTGCCTCTAGGTTGTTTTAAACTATTATTGCATATTTAATTACACAACATATTTTTAAATGGTCTCAAGTTGCAGTAGGGGAGGGGTCTATGTTATCACACTTTACTTCAGTGGTAGTGCCATAAATAGAACTCAAGAATCCTGATTCTCATCTAGCACCTTTCTTCAAATATATTTTTGGTAACTAAGGCCTCAGTTTTGCACCCAGTTTTCCTTCTCTGACCATGCAAATCTCCAGTGATTTCACTACCTTGACATACAAGTTGATTTGAAATAGAATCTAAAGCGAAAAATCAAAGTAATTGAAAGTGAAATAGAGTAACACATGATTACACTAGATATTGTACAGAAATCCAGCAGGCTAGGATAAAGCTTGTGGCCATGGGAGCCTACTGCTTCTGTGGGCCCCTGGGCAAGTTGGGAGAGGCTTAGCTCCGCATTCCCAGAAGGGGTTGGACCTCTGGCAGAAGGGGTGGGGTTGGGGAAGCCTTCCCTGTGTGTTGCCCAGAGCTCTGTTGGCTCCAGCAGCCTTTTAAAGGGCTTGGGACTCTGGCTGCTGTCACTGCTCCCTTTGACACCCTCCCGCCACCGATGGGTCTGCTTGTGGTTTCATACTACATGCTATAGATTTTTTTGAAAGGATTCAAAGCCTTGATTTCCTTAATGCCTTTACGGTCCTGTGTGAATCATGTTCCTTCCACCAAAGGTAGTTCTGTCTCTGGCAGTAGTACCCTCTTCTTGCTGTTGGTTCTCTGTGCAGATAGCTCTTGGGATTTGTGGCCCACATTTGCAAAACTGCATGCCTAAATTTAGGCATTTGAATACATATTCAGGCACATAAAAATGGCCTGATTAAAAAAAATTTAAACATGGCACATAGGGAAGATGCTGTATGCTCAGCACTTTAGACAAAGCTTGTTTAGTTGCCTACTTATGGACTTAACTTTGACATCTACTTTGGAAAATCTTGGCCATAGAAATTTGACTCACTGTTTAATAGCCATGACTATTTTGCTTGGAAATCAATTCACAGACCAGGGTTGTACATTTTATGCTGTGTCAACAAGGAGTGCAACATGATCCACTTTCTCCTCCATCTATTGATTTCCTTTAAGGATAAACACACATTTGAGCTCACTACTTAAAATTAATATGACAATATGAAATTTTTCATTAGATACCTACCTTATATTTTCTAAGTGTCTCCTTTCAGGCCATCCATCTGTAAATTGGTACTCTGTCATTCACATTACACTACGTCTGCTACAAAGGTAAAATAAATCTTAACTCAGGAGGAAAGAGGGTGAGCAGTTTAGCTATGTGAAATAAGCTAAGTTAAATAGCTCTACCCCAGAATTAAAAATGTCCTTCTTTTTGTGATAGGGATAGTGTGGCTGTGTTGAGACTGGCAAGTTTTTCCGCAAAATCATCTGCTTTTGTGGAAAAACTTGCCAGCTGTCTACACTGGCCGCTTGAATTTCTGCAAGAACACTGACGATCTCAGGTAAGATTGTCAGTGTTCTTGCGGAAATATTATGCTGCTCCCGTTCGGGAAAAAGCCCTCTTGCGCAAATCAAGAGGGCCAGTGTAGACAGCACAGTACTGTTTTGCGCAAAAAAGCCCCGATGGCTAAAATGGCTATCGGGGCTTTTTTGCGCAAAAGCGTGTCTAGATTGGCACGGACGCTTTTCCAGAAAATCATGCTAGTGTAGACGTAGCCTGTGTGTTTTTCATCTGCGTATGGAGGGACTTGCATTAACAGATCAGGGATCAAATTCAATGATGGATTACATTAAGAGGATTTGGCTCTGTTTCAAAAGTACCACCTATTTCTAAGATCTGGTTTAGTTTGCAGAGGCCATACACCCAAATGCAGCCTATATTATCCAACTCCAGGAATATATGCTAGTTTGGTAGGGATGGAGACCTTTGTTTGAAGGTGTGATTCAGCTTGCATGACATCTGTAATAAAGGATTTTCCTAATTTTAGCCCATATTAGATATTCTCATTTAAAACTCACAGGTAGGGACAAGAAAATTCATAAAGCTCCCTTAGATTTACCTGGTGGAAGTTTTCCTGGTGGAAAAATTATCTGGTGGAGGTTTTGACTTGTCGTCTTTTGTGACATGAGTGTTATCTATATACTAGTCAAACTCCAACCCCAAAGACTTCTGGGCCTCTTCTTCTGTGTGTGACTTCCCGCATTCCCAACTTTTCTGGCTTGTCCTCAGAACCTATCCTATAATAGTGTCTGTCTATCTCTTCCATAAAAAGGGCACACATATCACAGAGTAGAAATTAATGCTATAGAAGGAATATTAAGTCCTTGGAGTTGGGGGTTAGATGAAATACTATTAAACTGCCAGGGGATCATTGACAGCACAAAGTTGCAATACAAGATCAGACTAGTGGTCCATTTAGTCTGGCATCCTGTTTCTGGCAGTTATCTGTGTCAAGGTCCTGGGGCAAGCTGCCTCTTCTGTGACCTTTTTCAAGTCCCTTCAGTGTATCCCTTTCAAGTAGTTGGCTAATGCCTCTTCTCTTCATGGTGGGACCCCAATAGTCAACTGCTCTCTGATAGGATCTCTGTATTAAATCTCTCTGCATACCAACAATGCTACCTAGCAGGTACAACTGGCTTCAGTCCCTGCAAAATTCTTGTTTGGAGGCCTGTAGTCAGTTAGAATAAGCAGTGACAAAGAAGCAGTTTCTCCACAAATAAATATGATTTATTTGCCCAAATGGTGCACAGGACTTAGAAGTAGACTTAAAAATAAGAGATGTGTGTGTTTACCTACCCTTGGTATTCCCCTTCAGCCTCTAGAAAGTGATGACTTAGCCCAGGGGTACTTAATTTTCCTAGTGTACAATGCTATAGCTTAATTGCTGTAAAGTTTGGAATGTTGTGTCCAGTTCTGGGCACCGCATTTCAAGAAAGATGTGGAGAAATTAGAGAGGGTCCAGAGAAGAGCAACAAGAATGATTAAAGGTCTAGAGAACATGGCCTATCAAGGAAGGCTGAAAGAATTGGGTTTGTTTAGTTTAGAAAAGAGAAGACTGAGGGGGGACAAGATAGCCATTTTCAGGTATCTAAAAGGGTGTCATAAGGAGGAGGGAGAAAACTTGTTCATCTTGGCCTCTGAGGATAGAACAAGAAGCAATGGGCTTAAACTGCAGCAAGGGAGGTTTAGGCTGGACATTAGGAAAAACTTCCTGCCTTTCAGGGTGGTCAAACACTGGAATAAATTGCCCAGGGAGGTTATGGAATCTCCATCTGTGGAGATATTTAAGAGTAGGTTAGATAAATGTCTATCAGGGATGGTCTAGACAGTATTTGGTCCTGCCATGAGGGCAGGGGACTGGACTCGATGACCCCTCAAGGTCCCTTCCAGTCCTAGTATTCTATGATTCTATGATTAATCCTAAATCTGAAGTGTGATCTTGTCTATGCTTTTGCAGTACACAGGGTTTGTGCAGCTTTGTGCCTAAGTAAGAGGCTCCCCACTGTCTCCCTGCTGCCAGAGCATTTCACTGTTTGATCTGTGTCATTGTTTTACCCTTCCTGGGTTCCTTACCCATTTACAGCCTTTGAGTTAACGTTCTGGAAGGTAAGAACACCAAATGGAACAGGGAAACATGGTCAAGATTAATACAGGCATTTCCCTGATTTGTCAGTCAGTGCCAGATGTATATGAAGAAATGCAAGAAATCCATTCTGGAATATTATGGAATAATCTGCCCATACAGGAAATTTCTTCAGTTATAAATTATTTCAGGCCCTGCATCATGAGGTTTATAACTCTTCTATAAATATTGTCTGGTGTGACAGTAAATAAATACCGTATTTTCCGGCGTATAAGGCGACTGGGCGTATAAGACGACCCCCTAATATTCTAGTTAAAAGATAGGTTTTTGTCTTATACTCGCCTTATAAGACTACCCCCCCCTTAAGAGGCCAACCGGCAGCGCCCCAGTGCCCCTCTGCCTCCCCGGCTTTGCTCCCGGTGTCCCTGGTCTGCTGGGGACCATCTCCAGCAGACCAGGGACACCGGGAGCAAAGCCTCTGAGGACTCCGGCAACGGGGCATCCCAGGCGCGCCTGGGCTGCCCCACTGCCGGCTTCCCCCGAGGCTTCACAAAGCCGCGGAGGGGCTCGGGCAGCGAAGCCTCAGGGGAAGCCTGGGCTGCCCCGCTGCCCGAGCCCCTCCGCAGCTTTGCTCCATGTCTTCCTGGTCTGCAGACCAGGGAGACGCAGAGCAGCTTTTCTCGCCCCGGAGTACACGGGCGGCGGGACTGCAAGGTCCCACAGTCTGTGTCCTCCGGGGCGAGAAAAGCCCCGGCGTATAAGACGACCCCCGATTTTTGGGGGATGTTTTTTAGCATCAAAAGTCGTCTTATACGCCGGAAAATACAGTAGTTAATCTTCTGTTGAATCAAATCTTTGGCCTCAACAACTTCTAAGTGGAGGGGTGGGCAGTAAGCAGTCTACAGGCTGGATGTGTTTCATCACGGTTAGCCCTGGTGTGCTCACAGATGCTTTATTTACCTGCACATCTGCAGATATGGCCGTTCGCAGCTCCTTTTGGCTGTGGATCACCAATGGGAGCTGCGGGAAGTGGAGTGGACTGGGACCGCTCCCATTGGTAAGGAACAGCGAATGGCAGCCAGTGTGTGCTGTGTATGCATGGGTAAATAAAGCATCTGCCAGCCCACCAGATGTTGTTGAACTGTGTCTAGCCCACGGGTCGCGTATTGTCTATCCCATCTACTATCAATGAGTTCCATGTTCTAATTTTGGATCAGCGTTTTAAAAGAAAGCTTCCCTCACCATGTTTTGTCAGCTAAAATTTGATACCATTCAAATGTTGATTTTGAATTAAATTGTTGAATACTCTCCTGTTTTCTTATGTGAGATAGGGCAAATAGTGTTGTGCTTAAAAGAAGCACCTGGGATCTTTTTCAGGGGGATAAGCCAACACACTGCATTTATTGACAATATAACAAAGTAGCATATGCATTTACACACATGCACACGCACACACAAACCCACACACACACACCCCTGCTGATGGAATAGTTACCAGTCTGTTGCTCAGCCTAACCTATTGGCCAGATAGATTGGGTGCAAGGAAGGAGCCGAGTTCTTCTGAGTCCGGACTGATGCTCCATAATCTTAGCAGGATGGGAACACGAAGAACCATACAAAACACCTCACCCTTTATAGGATTTTCCTTCCATATAATTCTATGCATTTTGCCTTGTCAGGCCTTAATCAGTCCTTAATTCAGGATCACAATCAGTTTTTCTGTGACATGTTTATCTGGAGGTTGTTCTCGCAGTCATCTGATATCAGTATTCTGATGACCCCTCCAGGGTGTTGTCTTCTGGGAAAATTTGTTATCAGTTACTTATGAAGGGGTGCTTGCCACTAACTTTAGGGTTCATCAATCTGCCCTGGTTGTCTGCGTCTTCAGTGTGCTTTTACTTAGTTGATAATTATTTGGTTCTTCTGAGTCTCTGGCCCTTCCTCTGACCATTTGTGCATGCAATGGCGTTCACGCTCATCTCTCCTAAAACATTCTCTCTCTCGTTCACACAAACAATACATTTAGAGTATGTCTACACTGAATTCCTCTTTTGAGAGAGGAATGCAAAAGCAGCCGAGCAAAATTGCAAATGAAGCGCAGATTTGAATTTCCCGTGCTTCGTTTGCATAATCGCGTTTGGCTGCTATTTCAAAATACCCTATTTCGAGGTAAAAAATGCCATGTAGACATGGTTATTTTGAAAGAAACCCCTTCTTTCGTAATAACCATTAAACCTCATTTTTTAAGGAGTAAGGGTTATTTCAAAAGAACAGGTTTTTTTCAAAATAATTGTGTTTACACAGTGTTTCTAATCTCGAAATAGGGTATTTCAAAATAGCGGCTGGACATGATTATGCAAATGAAACACGAGAAATTCAAATCCGTGCTTCATTTGCAATTTTGTTCGGCTGCATTCGCATTCCTCTCTTGAAAGAGGAATGCAATGTAGACATACTCTTACAGAATTGCAGCACAGAACAAAGGGTACTTCTAGTCACTTTAACAAAGTTACAAAGTCTTTAGCATTAAACTTCTTTCTATCTATTACAAAGCTTTATTGAATGCTGACATCACTATGCATTACAATATTCCATCCCTTCACTTTCACATCAGAGTATGCTAACATCAGACAGAGCTGGAGCTAAGTTAACAAAGCTGCCTGGCCTGTCTGAGACCTACAGATTGTGTTTACATTTAATTCAAACCTTTTGCTATAACATACATTCATTATAACTAACTGACTTATTATTTACAAAATGAAAAAGCTACAATTAAAAAGCTATAAAATTAAATAGCTACATGCTGCTTTATTCATTTTTGTACACGTCCATCCTAATCTTAACAGTCCCATTCTGTCAGTCTTGTTTCATATGGAAACTTATCCAAGTATATATTCTTTTTTGTCACAGAATATTCTTTTCCTGTGCAGGAAGCCCACTTGTAAATTGTGACAATGAATATAGATTTCAGTATCTGATTCTTTCCACTGTGAAATCTTACCTCATTACTTTTTATGGAATCTTTAAAGTATAAAGATTATTCTGTCCTCCCACCAGTTCCACCTCTTTCACTAAATCTGTCCTTCCTGTATCGTTTACCAGTTCTACAGTATTTAATTTGGCATTCCGCCTTGTTTCAAAAATGCCTTTTATGTCTAGGTCTCTTTCATTTTGAGACATTTTAGTCCATCTAGATACCAATTACATTACTCTTATTCCCATTGAAATGTATCTTATTACACACCCCATTTTGCTGATTTTAGCTAAAAGCAAGTGTGGCATAATGGGGTCCTTATCTTTCTTTTAAAGCTTTTTACACTGGTATATAGATGTTGTATACCTAACTGTCTGCCTAACTGTACTTAACTTAATAATGTGACACCTGCTTAATTTTCCAGACTTTACATTTGTGATGTCAACCTTCTCCAATTCATTGTGATTTTTGTCCCATCCTTCATGGCACAGAAAAATGTCATTTACTAAGATCCCTAGCACATGTCAGTGATCCTTTGCAATAGTGATCCTTTGCAACTGTTCCTAGTTCCAAACAAACCTGTTATTTTTTTGTGCCAGCATTGTGGTTCCACTCTGAGTAATTCTCTGTGTGTGTGTGGTGACGGCTATGAAGGGTTCCCTGTGATGCAACCTGAAACTGGGATCCTGCTGAGCCCTGTGGCTTACCAGTATAGACACTCTCTCTCACATTCTGATGCTGTGCAAGCTACAAACCTCTTCGGGTACAGCACTTACCACAGACATCTGTGCATAGGAACATACCCAGTTGTGTTACATGAATGATTTCACCAGCCACGCATGAAGCAACAATTCAGAGGCTCCAGCCAATTCCCCACCCAAGAGCTGTACCTTCTTGCCCTTTTAGAAGCCTGACTAGTGTACATTTATTATCAGTCCAACCTTCCCTCAGTGTAGGAAGGACCATACACTAGCTCTTATTCTTGAGCAGATTTTCCCAAACCCTTCAAGCAAAATACCTGTTTTAGGTAAAATTATTAATCATAATTATTAACTACAGAAAGAATAGATTTTAAATGATTAAGCAAAGTTGTTACCAAAAAAATAAAAGTAAAATTGCAATGTGAGCTCTACAAATGAGACAGGATTTGAATCAAGCTGAGTCTCAGTCTCATCGTAATGGTGTCATTCCTAGTATGCAAGTTGGGATTCTCCTTTTCAGCCTGGGACCATCTTGTCAGTTCAGACTTTGTTCTCCAAATTGGTTTTCAGGTGTTGTGTTGTGTTGTGGTATAAAAGATGCCAAATGAGGATGTGACTTCCCTCTTTTTTAGCTTCTTCCAGCTTTCTGTAAAGACCCTTTGTTATGATGTGAGTCAAAGAGTCTACATTGTCTACATGCTATCTCTGAAAAGTTTCTATTTTGTTTTGTACCTGGGACAGTCTATTCAAGTGCATATTCCTCATAAGGGGCCATCATTAGTTGCTGTCTGCCCATTGTTGTGGCTGAAACTTAGGTTGTGAGTATTTCCAACTTCACAAGGTACTTCAATAGCAAACACATAAGAAAACTTTGTTACTCCACATATAAGATTAGCACATATAATCCAACTGGTTGCTAGATCAAGATCAGATTAAGATTTTAAAAATTATACCTCTCAAGGCATACTTTGTACAAAGCATATGATATCATAATCATATCATCATGGTAAACATGGTTATGTCAAGTTGTTGCTTTGTATTAGAAAATGTCAAATGTGGGTGGTGTTTTTTTAATCCCTTATGCAAAAGTTTTTCCCATTCCCACATAATTTATCATGACAAAGCACATAGTGTTTGTGTGGATGGGTTTTCATGGAAATGGAGGGAGGAGCAAGCATCCTTCTTTGAAGCCACTAGTACAGGGGATGCACACTATCAAGTGAATTCCCAGTTCACTGAAATGAGGACACACAAGTTCTGTAGTGGACTGAAAATTCACTTGACTGGTGTCAAGTATTGCAATGAAAAGCCCCTTTACAGCTACTATAATCTTTTATGTCTGATATACTTCCCCCTGTATTAAAATGGAATGAGTTCTTTTCATCTCCAGTTTCACCTGACCTTTTATTTTAGGAATTAGAAACAAAACCAGAAATTGCATCCCTCCTACACACAATATATGATCTTTCTCAGATTCTACATTCTGATTCTAAGAAATAAAGGCCATAATGTTTATCCAGCATGCTGTATGCAGAACAGTTTGTTTTAAGTTATCTATGTAATGAGATTCCAGGAATGTCACTCTCTTTGTAACTCCCAAGCACAAAATGTCTGAGTCAGTGAAGAAATAGCAACTCTTACAGGCATGGTCAAGGACTCATTTTGTTCAGAATGTCACCAGTGTGAATTACAATGGGGATTCATGGTATGTTGACATCCAATTTTTGAATTCTCAGCCTCTTTGACTTTAGGAATTACACCTGTGGTATGCACAGATATAATAAACAGGGCTGGATTCATGGGTAGGAGACGTAGGCAACAGGACTTGGGGTGCTGTTTATGTTCTTAGCAAGAAAAGAGAAAATAGAATATTTAAAGTAAAATGTGAACTTTGTTTTATTGTGTACTTGTGTTTCAAGACTTCAACAGCATAAGGACTTTTTAAATGAAATGTCAGAGATAACTATCAAACTGCTTATTATGCAACAATGTAAAAGAAATACTGTTACTTTTACCATGCGTAACAGTAGTGTTTGATGACTTTCTAAGAGTGTGGAACATTGACTTCTGTTCTCATTAATACTTTCAATTTTCCAGCATAAGCTTTCAGGAGCTCAGTGTAGGAAATAAAAAGCTCAATTTCCATCAGATGGCAAAATGTCTAAAACAGAACAACATAAAATGGACTTTAGGCCAGTGATACCCAAATTTTTTACCTTGTGCTCATCTTTACCCCTGTCTGTTTCCCCTTCCTACCACCTCAGAGCTAGGGCCAGAAGAGGGGCCATGGCTCTGACAGGGAGGTGGTTATAGACTGGAGTAAGGGGACTGAAGTTGGGGCCATGGTTGGCAGTATTTATGGAACTCCCAGCACAAGGTGGATGCAGCTGTGGGGCCAGCAGCTGGGGCTCCAGGCATGGTACTGCCATCTGGGGACAGGAATGGAGCAGATAGTGCCCCCTCCTCATGGGGGCTAACCTAGGCCCCAGCTGTGCCTCTGAGCATACTTTGGTACCCCCTACGGGAGCGTGCCCCACTGATTGGGAATTTATGCTTAGGGAGTAGTGAGAATCCCAGTAAAGAAGAAATTGAGGAGTGAAGTCTAAATGATGGAAATTCTGTTACTAAGGAATTAGCAGAATCTTCTAAAGATCAGGAATGGAAATGTGAGGAAAGTGATGGAGAATATTGACCATGTAAGTTTGAATGGGCTGAGCAAAATCAAAGATATGACATTGTTATTTCCAGTAAACGAGTAGAAGTGACCCTTCTCACAGCCATACTGTGAAAGAGTGCTCATGAATGGTGAGAAGCCGATTTTGTTGAAAAATATGTGACAAGAATGCCAAATCGTTGCTTGTGCTTTCCGTGTGCAATTACTGGCATAACTTAGTCAATGCTCTAAAGCAACATGAAAATCACTTAACCATTTTATGGCCTACTCCTGATTCACGTAGGTAGAGTTCAAGTTCAAGATGAATAGATGTACAGACTGAAGAAAATCAATGCATTATTAATGTAGAAATCCAGCACTGGAAGAATGTGCTAGACCATCTGATCTCAATTACCCTTTTCCTTGCAAAGAATAATTTGGCTTTCTGGGACTCATCAGATAAGTTGTCCACTGAGGGGGAAATCTCGCTCCCCTGGGGTACAGAGCCCCCAGAAGGGTCCGAGGCCGGAGGTCAAATCAGTGAGGCAGGAGAGAAACCTAGAAGAGAAAACTTTATGATGCATGCATGCAGGCTGTCACTTCCAAGAGTGAAGCAGCAGCCCTGACAGACAGATTCAGGTATCCTATATACAGAATGCTTAGACAGTTCAGTTGCTGATTGTTCTTCTTTAACATATCAAAGTCTCAGCAGAAGTACTTTGAGACTTCTGTTCACCCCAGGAGTGCTAGAAGTAAGTTTTTACAGTACACAAAGCCACATGAGAACTTGAGTGGAGGAGTCTACAAGGCAAACTGTGACAAAGATAAGGGTTTACATGACAAATTGTGACAGACTAGGAGTATCCATGAATTTGAGATAGTCATTTGTAAGGGTCTTTGATTAGAGCTAATTTGATTTCTCTCTGTTACAGGGAGAGAGGCCTGGAAAACTTTTTAACCCTTACAGCAGTTTTCTTTTAGAAAGTTATGATTTCTGCACAGTCTCCCCTTAGACACAATTGGAGTTATTTGATTTTTCTCCCACAATTCCCCCCTTTAATACTCCTATTGGAGTATTACTCAAAGTTATTTTAGACATTCTTAAGTATTCTTCTTTTGCTAGGATTAATTCTTATCTTAGAGGGAGGTTTTCTTTATCAGTTGGGTAAATGATCCACTGCCCATTCACCCCCAGATCTTTACCAGTGCCAATATTGCTTTTAAAACATAAGGGAAACATAAGGGAAGCATTCCCTGATGGATGTAATGCTTGAGTAAGGGGAATCCCTGAGGCAATCAGATTTTTATGCCAAATCTGCCTGTTCCCCCCCATGACTATGTACTTCTGGCACAGTGTTATCATTCTGGGCATCTACCCACTCCCGCTCTCCTGTAGAGTACTGACTACCAGTAGATCTGAATTTTAGGGGTCTGGTCCACAGGGAGGCAGGAGTTGGGATAAACTGTAATGGTAAAAGGCCTTCAGAGCCTTCTATAAGCTGTTCACATATCCAACAGTCACTTGTATCACTTGTATTGGTGAGGGACACAACCTTTTGCAGGGCTTCCCAATAAGGGTGGGGAAAGTTATATACTAAGGCTATTCTGACTACTAAAAGAAGGAAAACAATCCCCATCTTATTATAGTATCTTAAGTCTCTAAAGTAGAAAGGATAATAATAATATAGTAATTAGCTAGCAACTAGCAAAGCAGTCTCTTTAACTAAGCTTAATCAGTTAGTATTGTTTGGCTTGCCTCTGCAGGCACTCTTCGAGATTTCGTAGTCTCTTAGTTCACTCAATACTGGAATGGATTTCCCTTTGTGAGAGCTACAGGGCTCCAGGCTCACCTGTAGGTCTTTGCTGGTACAGTCCTACCTCTCAGGTTGTACCTCGAAGCTCCTGGTGGAGGCCGGTTTGGTAACAGTCTGGTTTGAGAGTCTGCCGCCTCGGTCCGCTGAACCTCATCCTCAGGTGATTCCTCCAGGGAGGGGTCCTGGGTGACGGGGTCAATCAGCTCTGTTGGATCTGCAGTTCGGCGTACATGACTTGCGTGGATCCACGAGGGGCCCTCCTTCACCTTTACTGCTGTGTGGGTGATGAGGAGCAATTGGAACGGTCCTTCCCACCGGGCTGTCAGGGAATTCTTTTTGCGATGTTCCTTCACGAACACGTAGTCGCCTGGTTGGATGTTGTGGCACGGCACATCAGTAGGTGCTGGGAGGGCTTCCTTTACCTGCAGGTGCAAGCTCTCCTAACCGTCATTTTATGTCTAGGTTTCTTCTTTCTGTGTGGCTGCTAGCCTGTGGGCCTCCTGCAACATTAAACTGCTTACAAATCACACATGAATTAGATATTCTTGAGACAGCTTCTAGGTGCACGCCTGGGGCGTACCATTGTTTTGGGATTTGTGAGGCCACCCCCCTTTTGCTCATGTGTGTCATTTGATGAGACACCTGAGCAAGCTGCCGTGTGAGAGATTTTTGGGGCAACTGGGCAGCCATCAGGTGCACCCATTATCCCAGCTGGGGATAAGGAGCAGCCTGCTTTCTCCCAAAGGTTTTTCTCTGCAGGTTGAGCAGCTTGCTGTAGTTCTATCAGGTCCTGCAAAGAAACAGGGAGGGAAAGAGAGACCAGAATCTGAAAGGGAGCCAGAGGTCCATGTGCTGCTGCACGTCTGGCCGCTGCATCAGCATTCCCATTACCCAGAGAAACAGGATCAGTGGCACCTGTGTGGGCCGGGCAATGGGTAATAGAAAGGGATATGGGTAGCTGAATAGCATCAAGGAGTTGGGAGATAAGGGGACCATGTGAGATAGCAGAGCCAGAAGAGGTAAGGAAACCTCGTTGTTTCCAAATTTGTCCTGTGGCATGACAGACAGAGAAAGCATACTTTGAAACAGTATAAATGGCAGCAGACTGTCCGGACGCTAAAAGGCAAGCACGAATTAAAGCGATGAGCTCAGCAGCCTGAGCTGATTTTGATTCCTGGAAGAGAAAAGAACCTTTAAAACATTATTATCTGAGACCACTGCATATCCAGCCTTTAGTTTACCAACTGAATTTCTTTTACATGAGCCATCAGTGTACAATACAAGATTTGCATTTTCCAGCTGTTGATCAGACAAATCTTGGGGGCTTTACACAGTGCTTAAGCAATTCTTCACAGTTATGGGTATGTGCTTTACCAGTAGAGGGTAAAGGAGAAAAAGTAACTGGGTTAAGTACATTACATCTTTGAATTACCACATTTGGGGAAGAGAGGATAACATTCTCATACAGGGTTTGTCTCTGAACAGATAGGTGCTGAGTGCGGTGTCGCTGTAAGAGAGCAGAGACAGCATTAGGGACCTGTAAGATAATGCTGTGGCCTAATGTGACAGGTTGGGCCTTTTTAAAGTAATTCAGCAGTAGCTGCAACTGCCCTTAGACAAAGTGGGAACCCACGGGCTACTGAGTCCAGTGTTGCAGAAAAATAAGCTACTGGACGAGGTGTGTGTCCAAGGGGTTGACAGAGAGCTCCAGCTGCAATTCCATCCTGTTTATGACAAAACAGAGTAAAAGGCTTGCTATATTTAGGTAAGCCCACTGTGCAGAAGAGTTTTAAGGGAAAGGAAAGCAGATTCACATTCTGGGGACCAGGTCACTGGGTCAGGAGCTAAGATTAAGAGTAGAATAGTAAGGGGCCTGGTGAGTCCAGAAAAATTAGGAATCCATTGTCTGCAATATCCTGCAGTACCCAGAAATTTGTGTACCTGACTTTGGTGAAAGGGTGAGGAATGAAAAAAACTTGAGATTCGCTCAGGTGTTAACTGGCGGCCATCTCCTAAAAGTAAATGTCCTAAGTACTGAACTCTTTGTTTTACAAATTGCAATTTGGCTTTGGAAGCCTTGTGAGCCTTTTCAGCATGACACTTTAACACATATGAGGTATCAGTTTTACATCTTCTTAGTTTTACTAGCAATTAGCACATCATCAACATACTGAACTAACACAGAACTGCAGGGAAGAGAGAGAGAATTAAGGTCAGCTTTTTAAAAACTGAGAAAACAGAGTAGGGCTTTTACAATAACTTTACAAAAACATGTCCAGGTTAATTGATGACCCTGAAAGGAAAAGGAAAAGAGAAATTGGGAATTTTTATGCACTGGAATAGAAAAGAAGGCAGAACATAAATCTATTACAGAAAACCAGGTTAGGTACTACTGGGAATCTAGGGATTACAAACTTATTAATGGCTCTTAAGTTTTCTTCAAATCTATAGATTTGCTTTTTCACAGGTAGTATAGGTGTATTACATGGTGAAGTTGTATAAACAAGTATCCCTTGTTTAAGGAGGGAGAGATTACAGGCTTAATGCCCTCTTGTGCCTCCCTAGCCAATAGATACAGGGCTACCCTTGGGAAAGGCTTGTTGTGTCTGTATGTTATTTGCACTGGTGTTGCAGAGGCTAGCAACCCCACTTCATTCACATGGGCTGCCCACAATGTCTCTGGGACTTCTGAGAGGTCCAGGAGGGGTGTATGTCCTGAGGTCTCATCAGATTCCTCTGAGAGTAGTAATGCCATCAAATTTGGAGCCTGATAGGGGGGGAAGGTCAACAAATATCCCTTCCTCTCTACAGAGAAGGTTTGCACCCAATTTACACAACAAGTCACGTCCCATAAGGTTTACAGGAGAACAGGGAGATAACAGGAAAGAATGTTCAGCTGACAAGGGTCCAAAGCGGGGTGGGGGTGCAGATGGCACATCTGGGGAATCAAGCTGTTTCTTTAGAGTAGCCAATTCTTGCTGCAGCTTTTCAATAGAATCTTTTTTGCTAGCCATAATGCTCTGATTATATTTTTTTTTACTGCCACATCCTCCCAGAGGCACCAATATTCCATCTGGTTAGGATGTTTTTCCTCGAGGAAAACTCTAAGATAAGCAAGCTTTTGTAAGTCAAAGTTCTAATTGTCATGTATTCTGGGAATTCCCCTGAGTATAGCCATTCCAAATGCTCAATAATTCCTTAAGTCTCCTTAGTTTCAAACCTGCAGGCAATACCTAGCTGACTGATCATCTGAGACAAGGGAGTCCCAGTCTGTGAGAAACCTTTCCCCTCAGTCGGAGACAGACTTGAGGGAGCAATCTTATCCATGTTAGCACTGTCTTGTCCAAGGACAGCGCAGGAGCCCAACAGTACTACCCTCCCCAAGGATAGTACAGGCGTCCAGCAGCACTACCCTCTCCAAGGATAGTGTGGGAGTCCACACAAACTGTCAGCTTCACTCATACTCCTTATGTGCCGGGGGAAACCGCCCTTGCTTTCAGCAGCTGTGCAGTGACACTGACAGCACTGGTGCGGCTGCGGTCCCCCTCCGGACTTCACTCACTCAAAACCATGCGCTTGGACTCGCCACCAATCAGTCAGCAACAACAACAACAACAAAATCCAACCCCTATTTGGCTATACCCAGTGTTTTCGTTTTAAGTTTCCCTCAAGCCTCTTAACCAAAAAAAATTTTAAGTAAAAGATGACTCTTACCGCCAGCCGGTCCAGCTGGTGACGAGAACAGGGAGGCGGACTGGGGGATTTTAAATGGATCCCTTACCCTCCAGATGCGCGCTGTAGTCCGTTCCCATTCCCCGTCATCAGCCTTTCCAACTGGAGTTCCAAGCCATCCCACTCCTGACACCAAATTGAGGGGGAAATCTCGCTCCCCTGGGGTACAGAGCCCCCAGAAGGGTCCGAGGCCGGAGGTCAAATCAGTGAGGCAGGAGAGAAACCTAGAAGAGAAAACTTTATGATGCATGCATGCAGGCTGTCACTTCCAAGAGTGAAGCAGCAGCCCTGACAGACAGATTCAGGTATCCTATATACAGAATGCTTAGACAGTTCAGTTGCTGATTGTTCTTCTTTAACATATCAAAGTCTCAGCAGAAGTACTTTGAGACTTCTGTTCACCCCAGGAGTGCTAGAAGTAAGTTTTTACAGTACACAAAGCCACATGAGAACTTGAGTGGAGGAGTCTACAAGGCAAACTGTGACAAAGATAAGGGTTTACATGACAAATTGTGACAGACTAGGAGTATCCATGAATTTGAGATAGTCATTTGTAAGGGTCTTTGATTAGAGCTAATTTGATTTCTCTCTGTTACAGGGAGAGAGGCCTGGAAAACTTTTTAACCCTTACAGCAGTTTTCTTTTAGAAAGTTATGATTTCTGCACAGTCTCCCCTGAGACACAATTGGAGTTATTTGATTTTTCTCCCACACCACTGAACATAACAGTAAGTTTCTTGGTTTGGTAGAGTTTATTGGGAAACACAATGATGTCATGTGAGAGCATCTATAGTGACTAGTTTGTAAAAATCTGTGGACCATTACAGGAACAAAACAATTCCAAGTGAACTTATTGACCTTGTTGGAAAAGAAGGCACATAAGAACATACTGATGCAACTCATCAAAGTGGATACTGCTCCACAATGATGAACTGCATTCCTCATACTAGTCACAATGAAAAGATGTTATTTACAGTAAGATTTGTTGACAATGAGAATGGCTGTATCCAAGTAAAGAACGACTCTACTGAAAAAGGTTTATCAGAACTGTTTTTGAATGTTCTGAATGAACATAAAATAATGCATCAGCATTGCCATGGCCAAGGCTATGACTTTGGCATGAACATGAGAGGAAGGAAATTTGTTATCCAGGCAGGGATCCTTGAGCTGAATCCGAGAGCTGTCTTCATGCCTTGTCCCTGCCGTTCCCTCAACCTTGGTTGTGTTCAGAGGCAGCATCCTCTTCTTTAGATTCAGTATCTCTCTACTGCAAAGGATATATGGCCAGTTTTCAACATCAATTATGAGGTGGAAGATCCTTGTTGATGATGTTGCAGTGAAGTACCAAGTCATTGAGTTTTACAATACCCCGATAGAACTGGTGCAGTCAAGTAAAGCTAAGATCAGAATCCAACATGAGGCAGAACACCTGGCAAACCAGATCACTAACTTCAAATTTCTGACCTCCATTGTGTTCCAAATAAATGTTGTAAGCAAGAAATTACAAATTCAGTCAATGGGTATCGTGATCACTTCTACTCTGATGAGAAGCTACCTTGATTTCATTGTAGCCTAGAGAGACAAATAGATTGGAAAATGCCAAAAACATTAGGAGTTGGGTCTGTTCTCAAGGAAACTCTTATTTATTGGATGAAGAGACCATTTGGCCACAAAGGCAGAGATGAGGTTATGGGAAGCTCAAAAGGAAAATTCAGCAGCGTTGTATTTTGCTTTCTCATTGACACAGCTCCATCGAAGAGAGGTTTGGACATTTGAAACGCCTTGAAAAAACCTAAGTTTGTATGACCTAAGTATGCTGCTCTTGGGCAATTGTACAGACTTTCACTGGATGCTGACACATAAAGAATATTCAGATGTCAAGGATAAGGACGTCTATGTTGAATTGGGTAACATCCATCACATTTTACCACATGGGAGGTACTCACCCTCTCTCCAAGTTCTCCAGTTCATTCTTGATACAGAGCAGTATGGATAACTTTGAGGATTCTGCTCATATTGCTGGAAACATTCATGAGTGGTGAGCTCAGTTTTTCAAAGCTCAGGCTCATTAGATCATATCTTCAATGAATGGCCAATGAGAGACTAACAAACTGCTATTTTGTAAATACCATTGGCGAGTCCATGGATCTCCCTGACATCTTTGCCTATTCATGAGGGCAAAGGTGAGAAAGAAACCTTTAGTTTCAGAAGACTAGCATTAACATTTTAAAGTTTTCGACTCCTGTAGCAGTAGTCAGTGTTGGTGTTCAGTTCAATTTAATTGATGTTAGTACATTTCAGCTATTCTTACAATTAATCACTTATATAAGCATAGAGAAAATGTTTTTATTTGCTTATATATGGTATGGATAATTACAGATTTACAGATCCTAGCATGCAAATTGATCATCTTATATGACAGAGACAAATTATGCATCAAAGTAATAGAATAGACTATACATGCAATAATGTATGTTCAAAAGTTTAACAAATGAAAGGGGAAGAGTGACAAAGACACTCTTCACCTGGGTCTAGGGCTGGCCCTGACAGTAAGTCATGTATCTACATCATGCCAAGAGTTCTTGGTCACTTACAGTGGCTGTATAATTCTTGCTTACATATTCAGGGTCTAATAAATCACTATATGTGGGATTGCAAAGGAATACTTCACAAGATCGATTTGACAGAGATTGTTTTTTACTCTTCCACTCTCCCCAATCCTGGTATATTTCTCTTAATTATTTTCTAGCCGTTGCAATGACTCCAGGCACTACTGCACTTCAGTCCATCCTATTATATGCCACAGTGCTGCAGGGAGAAAACAGTTTAGTCTCCTGTGGGTTGTAATACTTTGGTTTAGTTTTTGGTTGCGTTGGGTTAGTGTATGGGTGCCATGTGTTGTTGGTAGCCTATGAGGTGCCCAAGGTCAGACTGAATGAACTGGTTGTCCCTTGTGGCTTCAGCTCTCTCTGGTTGTGTTTACACTACCGAGTTTTGTCGGAAAAATGGCTGTTCCCACGTAGAGCACAAGCCTTGTGGCAGGAAGCCAGCCTGAGAGCAGCACCTTACCATGTGGCTCTCCCTGTCACAGGCCTTGACACTCATGGCAGAGCTGCAAGCCCCCTGAAACCTCCCTGGCCCTCACAGGGAACAACCCCAGGGGTCCCAGTACCCACCCAGGAGGACCTAGAGACTGGAGATCCTACCGTACGTGAGCTGTGGGGCAAGGAGGAGACATTGCAAGATCTCCGCTCCAAGCGGCGCAATGCTTATATTTTTGAGCATATGGCCAAGTCCCTGGCAGAGGGCAGACACCCACCTTGAACTTTGGAACAGGTCCAGATTAAGGTTAAGGAGCTCTGCCAGGGATACGTCAGGGCCAGAGAGTGCAGCTTGTGCTCAGGGGCGGGACCCCACACCTGCCCCTATTACCAGGATCTGCACCATATCCTGGGGGAGTGGGAAAATGTCTTCCTCACCCATCATGGTGGACTCTGGCCTCTAGACCCTCGTCATTGCCCGGCCAGAGGTCAAGGCAGAGGAGGAGCAGGAGGAGACGGATCCGTCACCCTTTCTTTGGAGCTGGTACCTGTCAGCCAGGATGTCTCCCAGCCCTTATTGGACGCCGGGGAGGGATCTTCAGGTGAGTGGTCTTAGTTTGTCACATACTCAGGGTGAGGGAGGCTGGCACGCAGTGGGTGGGGGTATGTCTACACTACCCCGCTAGTTCGAACTAGCGGGGTAATGTATGCATACCGCACTTGCTAATGAAGCCCGGGATTTGAATTTCCCGGGCTTCATTAGCATAAGCGGGGAGCCGCCATTTTTAAATCCCCGCTGCTTCGAACCCCGTGTAGCGCGGCTACACGGGGCTCGAACTAGGTAGTTCGGACTAGGGTGCCTATTCCGAACTACCGGTACACCTCGTTTCACGAGGAGTACCGGTAGTTCGGAATAGGACCCTAGTCCGAACTACCTAGTTCGAGCCCCGTGTAGCCGCGCTACACGGGGTTCGAAGCAGCGGGGATTTAAAAATGGCGGCTCCCCGCCTATGCTAATGAAGCCCGGGAAATTCAAATCCCGGGCTTCATTAGCAAGTGCGGTATGCATACATTACCCCGCTAGTTCGAACTAGCGGGGTAGTGTAGACATACCCTGGGTTGCGAGTGTCGCTTGGGCTGCTCAGGCTGGAGATTGTGCTACAGTCCACACACACGGAACCATGTGCAGCGTTAGTGTATGCCACGCAGACGCAGCAGGCAGACCCTGAGCAGGGTGAGATCCTGATGCCAGGCTCTGGGGAGGCCACATACATCCGACCACGGGGGGAGGGGAAAAGGGGCCCTCTCAGCATTTTCCATGGCTGGAAGCAGGCTATCCAAAAGGGCACAGGCTCGACCCCAGACACACCGAGGAGTACCGCACACAGCACACAGGCATGCTTGCATGTGTGAGGCACCACCCATCCCCGCGGGCAGGATCCCATTGTGGCTGGACATTTCCCTTGCCTGCTTGTCTGTGGGCTGGGGAGAAGGGGTGGGAAGTGAGCAGCACAGTCTCCTGGTCACCTTAGGGCCCCTATGAGGCAGGGTCTGCTATGCAGGTGATACATGACCTTGCTCCTGGGACATCCCCTTCCTCTGCCCCGAGTACTGTTAGTTGCTGCTCACAGAAGAGGGAACAGCCTCAGGGACAGTGTGCTGATGGATGACTGACCACCTCTCCCTCTCTGTTCTCCGCTGCCAAACCAGCTGGGACCTAAGGGCAAGCCACCCCACCAGAGCCAGCTGCCAGCAGTCTAGACATAGCCTCAGACTAATGCATGACCACCCTTACTCTACAGCTAACTTTTATATGACAATTTCATTGGATATATGAGAGAGGCTACAAAGATGGTGGACTACTTGGCCCAAGACCTACCCCCATGCACAAAACTTCCACCCACACAAATCAATACAACTTCCAGCATCACTCACACACACCACCCTAAACACCTGAGCATCTTCAGGCATGGCCACTCACAGCTCCCAGTGATTGTCGTATACCATTACTAGCCAATGGAAGTTGCAGGAAGTGGTAGACTGGGCCACCAGTTCCTGCAGCTCCCTTTGGCCAGGAAGGATAAATCACAGCCACTGAGAGTTAGCAGTGACCATACCTGTGGATGCTCAGGTAAATAAAGCCTCTTGTGATCAGCCAACAGCTTACTCTTACAAACCATGACCCAAAGTTTGAAAACTCCTGGTTTAGAATATCACCCAGGTTCAGTCATCACTGGGATTCAAAGTCTGTTACAACACACTCATTCACACACACACACACACGACAGCATGGGCTGTCAACTAGTAGTTGACTGATAAATGTGTGTATTTTATCTCATTAGTAGGATTTGATTTTTCTTAATACTTATTATTATCATTTGTGCCACTGCAGTGGGATTAAGGCAACCAGATTACTAGCAATTGATCCAGTTAACAGTTAATGAACTGACTTTATTAGTGAGGTGACTTGATCACACCTTTTTTTAACATGTCTATGTAACTTAGATTACTAAAGGCTGCCATAAGAAACATTCAGTAGTGTAAATAACTAAAAAGATCACACCAACACTATTAAACATAAATTAGAAATGCACAAGCATTTAAGGTGAAATGCTAGCATCATGGATTTCAATGGCAACACTCTCCTTGACTTCAGTGGTGCCAGGATTTCACCCTCCGCGTTCCTCCATCAAGCCAAGCCTTATCCTATCTCTACATACAAGACACCGCCAGTTACTTAGCGGATGGCCTGACAGACTGACCTTAACTGTGTTTGCATTATTTGCTTTTATATCCTATTATCTGCCTTCTACCATCACAGTCTTTCTTGTTGTAGCAATACCATCTCCTGATTTCACATCCTGCTCTCCTTCTAACTTAATTTGTCTTTCTACTTGACATCTGTCATCTTTTCCCTTGTCTTTTCTCCTGCCTCCAGTCTTCCAATGTCTATTTCACTTAATGACGTGCTTCCAGACCATGCCACAATCCTGTTGATACATTGGTATCATAAATGTTAGCATTGGTGTCAAACAAAATGTTTTTATCAGTCTATAACTTCATTAATTTCTGTTCATCACATTTATCCAGGGTGCATCTCCTTTTAACCTTGTCCTTGCCGAAGCTGTCAATGCTGATCAAACTTCCTAGGTACATGTAAGACTCTTCTTGTTGTAACTTCACCACACCTACATTTTGACAGTGGATTGTCCCCTTTCCAAGATGTAACTATTTCATCATCTTGGCGTTTATTGAAGGTCTAAATCAACGACACTGATGTTCCATGGTAGCCAACAGGTTTATAGTAATGGAAATATCTGCTAGTTTTATGGATCCTGAAACTCAACAATAATTTGAAATGTATTTGAATTATGTTAGATTTTTAAATTATTTTTATAAATAAAAATGTTAAAGTATTGTAAACTTGTTTTTGTCTAAATGAAAAATATATGGGGTTTTTATAGCTTCACTTAGATTTGCCTGCCTAAAAATGTAGGATTGGGCCAACATTAAAAATTGTATAAAAATTTTGTATGCTCAGTCGTTTTAATGTTTTTGTAGAAAAATTGTTGCCAGTTCAATTTATTTCAATCTCAATACTATTTTGTAGGGAATACAGACAAAGATGAGAAGAGTAAAATATAAGAGAGTAAAGAGTTATTGTCTACATGTTTCTTCATTTCAATTACATAACACTTTCCATGTGTTTGTATCTAACACCTTGCAGAGGTGACTCGTTTGTTAGCTGAACTGTCATTTTTGTCAATGCGGTTTGATGATAGAGGAGAAATCAGACAAAACAAAATCAATTCATTCTGACAAGTGAGCAACAACAGCCATGTGGAAATACAGCTGTGTGAGCCCAGTCCAAGCTTCCAGCTCCAAATACCTTGAACTTTGTCACAAGGGTTTGAACACAGATCTGAGTTTAGCAAATAACCATGTGTCCTTATAGCAAGCTACTGAAACCCTGGTTCTGAACTTTGAAGGCAGGACAAGATGAAATATTTGAAATCTAGTTCCAGGTATGAATTTCAGTCACTTTAGCCAATATCTGAAACATGTCCCTCTGAGTTGCTTTATGGTGCCCAGGCGCCATTCACATTCATTGTACAAATTGTCACACATCACACAATAAACATAATTAGATTGTTTTCAGGAATCAATTAACGTTAACCAAATGCAATTAAGCCAAAACACAAGCAAATAGTATTTCTAAAAGGCCAGTATCTTGAGCCAAGTGGCCTTTCAGATGTCCCTAAAATCTCTTATATTCTTTTGAAGCACAGCTCCTAACAACCGCTCTTTGTTGTGTTTTCCCCAAAGATTCTTTAATAATTCTCCATGTTGAAAATGTAAAACTAATTCAATCAGGCTTGCATTTTTGTAATAAAGCAATTTTTTTAGTGTAGGCATACAGGTTTCACAGCAAGCGGAAAAGTTTTGCTAAGACAAAAGCTTCTTTTAATTATTTTTTCGTGCGATTAATTCCAAAGCAGAACAGCCACCTTTTCTGAGGAGATAGAAGCACTGTGGGAAGCTACAACAAAAAATTAGAACTCTTGTGAATCTCCCATGTTAGATCAAAGGACTGGAGTGAGTGGATGGTACAACATGTAAAGACTCTCAACTCCAGGTGTCAATCAGCATTCATGAGCTGACAAGCATTGCAAGTGTCAAAGGTCACAAAAATCAGAAGATCTGAAGCCCAGTAGTTTTTATAGTAAATAGTGAAATAGAGTTTCTTGATGCAGAAAGTAATAATGAAATGCTGCCAAGATTTGCTGTTGGTTTTTTTTAAAACTGTAACCCATCTAGTCTGAAAATGGCTATTTTCCTGTTTTTCTTCTGTGGAAAACTACAGCTGTTAGAAAGGTTCCCCCCTCTTCCCCCCCCCCCCCCACACACTATAATGCTCTACAAGGGAAAAGTGAAGTAAATGATGCAGTTTAGAAGTAAGACACAGTGAGATTCCTGAAATGATTTAGGTGCCCAACTCCAAAGTTTAGATAATCAAAACTTCTGTTCTGTTGCTTTTTAAAGGGTACGCCTATACTGCAACATTATTTTGAAATAACTAGCACTATTCTGAAATAAATTCATCCGCGTCTACACCGCAGGCAGTTATTTTGAAATAGTGTCAAAATACTGTCAAGCTGGAAATTTCTTACTCCGACTCCTGTAACCCTCATTGTATGAAGAGTAAGGGGAATGAGAGGAAGAGTGTTTTATTTAGAAATAAGTGTTGCATAGACACTCCCTATTTTGAAATTAAAATACACAATTGACATAGCTTAATTTGCATAGCTAATTTCGAGTTAAACCCTGCAGTGTAGATGAACCCCAGGCTAGACTACAAGCTAGGCTAGACTACAGGCTAGACTACAGACTATGTCTAGACTACAGGCTTTTGTCGACAAAAATTTTGTCGACAGATACTGTCGACAAAGCTTCTGTCGACAAAGAGTGTCTAGACTACATCCAGTTCTGTTGACAAAGCAAGCCGCTTTGTCGACATAACAGTGTATACACAAAGAACAGTATCGATGCAGTATCGCCTTCTGTCGACAGAACTCTGTCAACAAAAGGCGTTATTCCTCATAGAATGAGGTTTACAGCTGTCGACAAAACTGCTGAGTTCTGTCAACATTATTTCGACAGAACTCAGCGGCAGTGTAGACGCAGGTATAGTTTTGTTGACAAAAGTCCACTTTTGTCCACAAAACCCTGTAGTCTATACACACCCTAACAGTGCAGGCACCTAAATTCTCTAAGTATAGACATTTCCACCAATAAAATCCCTAGTTAAGGGCCCCTGCTGAGCATGCATTCAGCTACTTTATTCCTGACACCCAGCACCTATTTCATGCCTAAGCCCTAAGTTTCATGCCTAAGCCCTCCACTTATCTCATCTGTGCAGTCCATTGGTGCAGAAGAGGAGTGTGGGGAGGCTTTCCCATGCCCAGAGGCCAGCTCCGCAGACCAGGTCCCACTGTGCTCAGCAAGGGCACCATTTTGAGAGACAGCTGTGCATACAAGAATGCTGTTGCTTTTCTTCCCATTCCCCTATCAGAAAATGAGGGAATGTACAGATACTTATGTGCATTCCTCTCACTCCTGACTGGTAAAGGATGGGGGCAGAAGAATAATTCACATGAGGGAAATAGGAGGAAGAGAAAGCAGCATCCCAGTATGCATGAAGGCAGCCCTCCCTGCTTTCCCAACATGTCACCCTTGTCCCTGCAGGCTCTGCAGCTTGCTGTCCCCAGGGTCCAGGATACCAACCTGGGCAGCTCTGCTGCCAATCAGGATCCTGCCCCTAGTCCAGGGCTGCACAGCTGCCTCTGGCTGTGGCTAGGTTGACAGCTCTCCTACATTGGATGAACTGGATGCTATTTGTGGCAATGGAATCTAGTCGGTCTGGTCTGGGGAAGTTGGCAACTCTACGTGTGACCCCCAGCCTGGAACAGTGAGGCAAACAGAGTTAAAGGGAGCACCTCAGCCTTTCCTCCTTAAAAATAGTTCCAGCACTACTGGTGCAGCCCAATGCATTAGGAATACTTGGAAGCTCCTGAAATTATTCTACAAAATACAGCCAAGGAGGTTTACTTCCCCACTTTGTCTGAAAGGACCAGAAACTTAAACCTATGTTTTCTAGTTCCTATTTTGTGCCCTAATCACTAGGCTACAGAGTACTGTGAGGTGGATATCTCACATTTGATGAAGCTGTTCCACTTTGTATAAAATGCCTAACATTAATTTGGACAGAGACTTAAACCTGACTCATGCACATCATAGGTGTGAGTTCTATCATTATGCTATTAGGTATAAAGGGTGGAGATTCCAGGGAGAGCAGCCCCATCTTGTCATAGACCAGTGGTCATGCCTAGTGGTTAGAGTGTAGCAAAAATGTATATTTAGTATTTAGGATTATTAGTATGATCCATAATGACTTGATGTATAATTACTTGCTTATAAGTTCTGTATGCTTCTATTTCACCGTTTCTCCTAATTAGATAGTTTAGTGTAAGGTATTGCTTCCTATTAGCGCTACAATTAAGTTGTATCCCTTCTCTGTATCACAAACTAAATTGTGCAAAAGCTTCAGAGGAGTAGCCAAGTTAGTCTATAACAGGAAAAACTTAAAAAACAACAACAAATAGTCTAGTAGCACCTTAGGGTATGTCTACACTACCTCGCTAGTTCGAACTAGCGGGGTAATGTAGGCATACCGCAATTGCAAATGAAGCCCGGGATTTGAATTTCCCGGGCTTCATTTGCATAAGTGGGGTGCCACCATTTTTAAATCCCCGCTCGTTTGAACCCTGTGCCGCGCGGCTACACGCGGCACGAACTAGGTAGTTCGAACTAGGCTTCCTATTTCGAACTACCATTACTCCTCATTCCACGAGGAGTAACGGTAGTTCGAACTAGGAAGCCTAGTTCGAACTACCTAGTTCGTGCCGCGTGTAGCCGCGCGGCACGGGGTTCGAACCAGGAGGGATTTAAAAATGGCGGCGCCCCACTTATGCAAATGAAGCCTGGGAAATTCAAATCCTGGGCTTCATTTGCAATTGCGGTATGCCTACATTACCCTCCTATTTCGAAATAGGAGGGTAGTGTAGACATACCCTTAAAGACTAACAAAACCTATAGATGGTATCATGAGCTTTCTTGGGTGCAACCCACTTCTTCAGATGACAGGAGTATTAGAAGTCCAGATCCAAGAATAAATAAGGGAAGGGGAGTGGGGGAGGGGGAGAGGAGGAAGAGAAAAAAGGAGGGGAAAGGAGAACAAAATAAAAAGAGATTCCATTGTGAAAGAGTCCCCTCTTTTTTTTGCTGTTCCTTTAGTAACTATTAATCTTATCTGATATTCTGCACAATTGTCAGGTGTGATTAGAGCAGGTATGTAAATCTGAAAGCCATCACAATGCTCAGGTGATTAAGAAGTGGGAATCTTGAATATACCCAGTAAACAGACATTGTGTCTGAGGCTGAACTGAATTAGCAGCCTGGACAGAACCCTGGAGACAGGCAGAGACCCTCAAGAGTGAGAAACAAGGATGGGAAGCCTGACAATTACCTTCAAAGGATAACTCTGGAAACCACACAGATTAACACCTCCCTAAGGATGGATGTTTGCAGCATAACACTGCAAAACTCACAGACTCAAATGGAAGTTTAAAGTCATGTATAAAGTCATGTATAAAGTCATGCCTTTAGGGCTCTGGGTTCAATCCTGCAAGCCAAGCCTCAGAGGAGCCTCAAATCACGATCCAACAAGAACCCGACTCCTCTCTCAGTCAGTCTTGCCTAGCCAGTGAGACAGATTTGAGTCATGATGGACTGGTAACTCAATATACACCATCTGCAGGATGTGTGTGTGTGTGTGTGTGTGTGTGTGTGTGTGTGTGTGTGTGTGTGTGTGTAAATGCATAGGCTCTTTTCATTTGGTATTTTCAATAAATGTGGTGGATTGCCTTTTCTACTGAAAAAGATCCTGTGTGCTTCTTATAAGCATAACAAGAGCAGCGGAAGTTGGGAACCAGAAGTCAGAGTGGGATACATAATTGGAAGCCAAGGGTCAAAGCTGGAGTCAATAACCAGGGAGTGGGTTAAAAGCAGAGATCTGGAAACACGCTGTCCATTATAGCAGATAGCCAGTTAGTTGGTCACCTAGTTGCCTAGACAATTTCCTGAACTTCCTTCTGGCATAAACAATGAGTCTGACCAAATAATAGGAGAGGGATTGCCTCCAGTTGGGAGTTTGTGGGTGGTGCTTATGGTGAGCTTGGGACCACTAACCAATACTTCCTGCTGACATCAGCATGATGCTAGATGATGTCTGTGGTTGGAATGCTATGGAGGGACCCATATAACTCAGTTCAAGCCCTGTGATTTCCTCATGCATTTTCTCTTGTTTCTTACATATTATTATAAGAAAGGGCTGACCTGGCTTACGTGCCTAATTCCCTGACTGGGGTGTTACATAGTACTCATCCTGCTCTTTAGCAGTACCTGTTGGCTAGCATAGGTGGCTCACCACACATTTGGATGACTTTTGTGGATCCTACACTTAATGTAGGAAGCCTTGTCTCCTTCTCTTGGGCTGTGGATTCCACTCGATAATAGGGCACCTAAGGCTATGCCTATGTCACTATGCCTTAGTTGCCTTTGTTGATTTAGCCTTGTATTATAAGCATCAACAGGTGTGGAACATTTTCCTAAACAACAGAAAAGCACAGCAAGCAAAGCTTGCAAGGTATGTTAAAGTCTAGTATTTATACAATGAATCAATACAATGAATAATTAATTGTGTTTTTTTTTAATATTGGCAAGTCAATGTGGTTGTAGGGTTTTATTGCTGTTTATACAGCATTCCTGAAATAGGATGCCAAAACAGCTTTTGATAGAGACTTAATTACATAAGCCAATCACACAGTTTAGCGAAATGAAATGATCTGTAAGAAGTACATTGGCCTAAGTTTAATCTGAATTTAGGAGACAAAGCAAGCTGTCATGCAGTTATTTAGGATCTAATTAAAAAGGTCAAATTCAATAAAACTATGTTTGCTTTCTCTGAGTTATGAATAGAAGGGACAAAGGTAGCCATGTGACAGAGCAGAGAATGATTGCACAAATATGAGCAGTAGTTTATAAAATGTTTTTTAAATTACTTGATGAACAAATATTCTAGTCAGAAAATAGTCTAAAGGCACCAGAATATAGAGAACCTGTGCATAGAAGGGATGGAGTAGTACAAAGAAACCAACACTTCCTGGTTCTGGCTGTGGGTAGATTCCCAAGAAGAGTACTGAGAGATCACCATAAAGTTGAATTACAAGCTCTATGTATTATTTAACTCTTAGATTGATAGATGAAAATGCTATCTCAAAGTCTTCTGGAGCTGTTGATATCAATAGTTCTATTTTACAAATAGGGAACAGAGATACAAGGATGATAAATGACTTGTCCAAGTTCACCCAATAGACCAGTAATATAGTCAGCAACTGAACCAAGATCTCCTGAGCCCCTGTCCAGTGTTTGAAACAATAAACTATACTGAAGGGTATGCTACAGACCTCCGCCCCACCCCTTTGTGTGTGAGCACATCAAATTGGAGAAGGCCCAGAGAAGAGCAACAAAAATGATTCAAGATCTAGATAACATGACCTATGAGGGAAGACTGAAAGAACTGGGCTTATTTACTTTGGAAATAATAAGACTGAGAAGGGACATGATAGAAGTTTTCAAGTATCTAAACAGGTGTTATAAGAGGAAGGAGAAAAATTGTTCTTGGACTTTCAGGACAAGAAATAATGGGCTTAAATTGATTTAATAGATATAAAACCATTGTGACTTTACAGAAATAGAACAAGAATAACTACAACATTAATGGAACTGAGACTGTCTTTTCATAAAAAGCAACAAGGAGTCCTGTGGCACCTTATAGACTAACTGAAGTGTAGGAGCATAAGCTTTCGTGGGCAAAGACCCACTTTGTCAGATGCATGAGTCTTTTCATAGAATTTTAAGTAATCCTATGGAATTTAATAGATCTCTTTTAATAAATCATTTAAATCAAATAGAATTTTTACTTCAGGGTCATATATACTTAGCTATATCTAGTACCTGTACAATAAAGGTCTCTGTAGAGGGGGAAGCCTAATGAATTTTCTGTTCTTCAGTTTTCTCTTCTTCCTCCCTGATATTACTATTTTTTTTGAGTGGGTGCTTAGAATGTGTTCCATGTGGTGGTATTCCATCTGTAGCTCCATTTTCTACACAAACAGCAGATTGCATTGCTGCTGTTCTTTGTAAGAAAAAAAATACTATGCCGATGGCATTGTTTGTCTTCACAAGATCTTCAGTGTCATGTTCTTCTGCCTGCTTCCACCCACAAAGCAGTTTGATCAATATCTAACTTATCCCAGATTTACCATTATAGATTTATTCTTTGTAAGGTAGAATTTCTACTGATTTTGTTTTAATTACTAACAGATGCTAGTTTTCCTTGCAAGAACTTTAAATTTATTACTCTGACAGATGTTATTCATTAATATTCCAACAGACTCTGGCTAAGAACATGCAACTTTTTTTTGAATTGAGTAAATGATTAGAATAATTATAATTAAAGAGTGTGAAGTATTCCAAAATAACTTGAATAATCAACTAATTGTGGTTTTCAGTGGTCCATGAAATATATGAATAATTAAATCTTCACAACACATCTAAACTCAGATTTAGAAATGATATCTTATCTCCAAATGCATGTGTTCAACTTCTGTGAAACAGAAGTAAGTACACCCTGCTTCAAATGAGTGGGGATCATGTTATGGGCCTTGAATCCTTATTTCACTGAAAGGTAGTAAGATGTATCATACGGATGCATCTACACAGCACTGTAACTCGAAATAAGATATGCAATTTGAGCTACGCATATCTTATTTCAATGCTATTTCGAAATAGCTTATTTTGTCATTTGGCACTGTCTACACAGCACCAAATTTCATAATAAAATGCTATTCCAAAATGTCCCTTACTCCTCATAGAACGAGGTTTACAGGAACACTGGAATAGCGAACCCAAATTAATGGGCTTGCTATGTAGATATGGGATAGCTATTTCAGGATATTCCGGTATCCCAAAATAGCATTGTAGTATAAACGTACTCTATAAGGCAACTGCTTAAATATATTGGGAAGTAATATTTTTGTCTCATTTCAGAGACTGAAGAAGGTAATCACACTGTTGTGGTGGTGGGCAATTTGAAAATCTCCCTTTTTTCTGTGGCCTAATGACTGTTCCACTGCGGATACACAGTCATAAGATTTATTATTGGTGTGAGTATTGATGCAACAAGAATCATGAAAGCAAATGATAAGACTAATGAAGTGATCTAGCTCAGTTCATCTCCCTGCAAAATGACAAATTATCTGCGGTCCACTTTCCAGGAATTTGTTTTAAATACTACATAATAATGGGCATCACTACTTCCTTCAAGGAATAACTGCATTGCCTAATATGGTGTTGTTATAAAGAGTCTCCTGATATTTACTTTACTTATCATACTGTATCAATTTTTTTTCTAGTAATGCCCTCTTGTATTCTCCAGGATAATTGTCTTCTCCTCTTATTATTTATTCTTTTTAGATAATTGAAGATTCATGATCCCCCATGGTTACGGCTTCCTCAAAATATCATTGCCATTTCAGAAATGGACATTTCATAACTATGGCCAGAAAGATCAAATGAGACCTGTGAAGGCAAATTACTAGTCTCAAACAGCTAATGCAGAATTAGGACTCATAGGAATATGGATAGATGCGCAAGTATTTTTACATTTATTGTATTGGAAAAGTAATAAAGCAAACAGTAGATCATCAGAGGTAGGTTGCAAGATGAAAGATGAATGCCAGCACACACAGCTGTTGCTGTGCCCTTCACACAATGACAATGTAACTTTGCACTGGTCTAGAAAGGACACAGGGAGCCCAGTTATTAATCAACAGGAACAAGGGATGTTATACTATATAGACATATGTAATGGTACACTGTACACAAACATAGCCATTGGTTGGATACTGACCATATTCAGGAGGAATGGTTTTTTTTTAAACTTACTATAGTCATATGCAGAGCACCCAAATTCAAGGTGCAGGCAGAGAAGGATTTGAAATGAGAGCAGAGAGGCAGATATGTGCAGGTAGTGGTGGTATGTCAAGTACGCACCATACTTATAGCTATATGCCACAATGAAAAGTTCTAGCAGCACCATGGAAGGCTCCTTCAATGAGTAGCTGACAAAGTTTATCTGGCAGCAGCAAAAGGCTCCAGCAGTTTTCTGGGATCTTCCAGTGCCTGCCTTTCACTGAAGGAGATGTTCCTTTGATTGACTCCCAGGGTATATATCTTTCATGTCTCTCTACATTCCCAACCAGTGCCTCTCACTATTTGTATACAGGTAGGCTATGTCTAGACTACAGGCTTCTTTTGAAAGAAGCTTTTTTCAGAAGAGAACTTCTGAAAAAACTTCTTCCGAAAGAGAGCGTCCCCACTGCAAAGCACATTGAAAAAGCGATCTGCTTTTTTGAAAGAGAGCATCCAGGTTGGTAGGATCTTGTTGAAAAAAGGGGTTTTTGCACAAAAAGAAAATGTCCACGCTGCTTGTATTTGCTCAAAAACACCAGCGAAAAAACGGATCAGCAGAAAATATGCAAATGAGATCGTGACTCATGCAAATGAGTCCCTTATTGGCATATTTTTTGCCGAGAAGACTTCTAGTGTAGATGTAGCCTTAAAGATAAACAGATTAGTTCTCAATTGTAAGATTGGGTTTCCAGGCATAGAATCATTCCTTTAGCCCTTTTCTAAACCTTTCCAATATATGAACATTCTCTGTAAGGCAATGGTCACCAACCAGTAGATCGGGATCTACCAGAAGATCTTGGAGCCTCTGACAGGTGATCTTGATTGGTTTGGCTAAGAGGCTATTGAGTGCAGCATGGCAGCTGTCCCTCCCCGCACTGCTGTGCACCTCCTGCCCTTTTCCTTGGAGCTTCCCCTTCTCCCACCCAGGAACCTCTTGTTTGTGGCACAGATTAGGGAAGGGAAAGGAGGGGGTGCTGATGTATTCTATCTCCACTGAATGGAGTGCAGGGGGTGGGGAAAGCACAACAGGGTTTGGGATGAAAGGAGTTTGCTGGCTTCTTTTTAGAGTGGTATAGGACCAGGGCAGGGGTGAGCCTGCCTTAGCTCCACTGCACCACCACCCAGTAGTCATCTGAGGTAAGCAGTGTCCAGCTGGAGCCAGCTCTGAACCTCTGCCCCAGTCATGAACCTCCTCCTGCATCCCAAACCCCCTGGACCCAAGCTCTCCTAAAGAGCCTGAACCCCCTCCTGAACCCCAACTCCTTGCCCCAGGCTCAGATCAGAGCCCTTCGCATTCCAAATCCCTTAACTCAAGACAAGAGCCTGTGCCCCAACCCTCTGCCCTAATCTGATGAAAGGGAGGGAGAATGTGGGAGGGAGGAAGGGAGGACGGAGTTAGCAGGGGCAGGGCCTGAGAGAAGGAGCACAAAGGAGATGGGTCTGAGGTAGATCTTACATTGCACTTAAATTAAAAAAGTGATCTCGTGCTTTAAAAGGTTGATGACCCCTTCTCTAAGGTGTGAACACTAGAACAGCACACTATCCCAACAATGGTCTCACTCATGGCATAGACATTAGAGATAACAGCTCCTTACCTCTTAATATTCACCATCCAAAGATTGATTAGCTCTCTTGCTGCCACATCGCAATTGAAGCTCATGTTGAATTGGTTAGCTGCTATGAACCCTAAACCTATTTCTGAGATGGGGTACGTCTACACTAGCCCCTTAGTTCGAACTAGGGAGGCTAATGAGGGCGACCGAAATTGCAAATGAAGCACAGGATTTAAATATCCCACACTTCATTAGCATGTTCCCGGGAGGTTGCCATTTTGGACTAGTTTCCAAAATGGCGACTGCCCGAGAACATGCTAAGAAAGCACGGGATATTAAAATCCTGCACTTCATTTGTAATTTCGGTCACCCTCATTAGCCTCCCTAGTTTGAACTAGGGGGCTAGTGTAGATGTACCCTTACTGTTTTCCTGGACTAAGCCCATGATCTTACAAGTGTGACCTACGTTCTTGATTTCTACCTCTGTGACCTTGCATTTTGTTAAACTATAAGGCATGTTGCTCAAATAAGGCCAACTTTCCATGCAATCCAGATTGCTCTATAGAAGGGTCCTGTCCTTATAATTACAACATATTATGTACAAATACAACATATTAGTTTTTATAGGGTCTAATTTCCATTTAAACATAATGTTTGACATTAATTATTCTTAGATATTAATTGCTGTCAGCCCTTCTATAGTTTTGCTGAGGATTCATGTCAAGCTAACCCATTTATTGCAACCAAGATAATCCCATTTATTTTTTCTCTGTTGCATACTGGGAAAATGTCAAGGGTAAAGACTTACTCTTGGCCAATTTATTAAAATCCGTGCATGTAAGTTGTCTGGTCCAGAAGATTTTTAAAATGTTTCATGTTAGTAGTTGCTGTTTTTATATTATCCCTGGTTTCTGTTGGAATGGAAAGTATTTCACTATCACTGTAAGCTCTGAACACCTCATCCAGCTTCTTGGAAATACAGAACAAATATTCATTGAACGCTTCTGCCTTTTTTAAATTAACAACAATCCCAGTCCAACTATCCAATAGAAGAACTGTACCATTGCTAGGGATTTGTTTTGTATTGTTTCTAACACTACTGGACATTATTTTTATTTATTTTTTCTCTTTTCTCTTATAAAATCTCTGCGTATTGTCTTCTTTTTGCATATAAAAATCTCTCTTTATATATAGATCTATATCTATATGAATTGTAATTATCACTTCCTTTCTTAACCAGGATGGCTATTTAACTGCAGCCTTTCATGATTGAGGAATTGGTGAGATTAGTAATCCAGTAAAGAATTTTTCATTATTCATTCAGGGGGGATAAAGATCAAGTTGTTTTCAGCTATGAGAAATTGGCCCCCTAAAAGCTCAAAGTAATTATACATAATAAAAAAACACTAAAGGCAAGACTATAATTTCCTTGTGTGTAACAAATGTAATTAGGTCATAATCATTTGCACCAAAGTAACAATTAATTTTAGTTAGGTGATCAATTAATCTTTATCTAATACTAGCAGATGTACCTGGTGTTGCTCGGGTCTGTAACTCAATTAAGGTTGGAGGTTTTTTTTAAATAAAAGGAAAATGGACAGGCTTTATTTAAATGCTTGTATTTCTCAAGAACACAGCATTATTTTTTATTAAGTTAATTTTTATTTTGGATTTCTGAAAAAGGAACTTGTTAAATTGTTTCCATTAATTTTTTTGTGTTTTTTTTTCAAATGGGAATTCCATTTTATGTATTTTTTCTTTATCCCTCTACAATTTTATCATTCACTGTGTTTTAACAAAAAACATAGACAATTTGTAGTCAATTTGAGGTCCCCTAACAATTTATTCTAGTTTTCAAACCATAAGCATTTATTTAGCTGAGCTAATACAGAGCACTATTCCACATTTCTCCATTTTATCTCTTTTCTGTAATGTTTATTGAGAAGCAATTCTATTCTATTCCAGATTCATCCTATTTTTCTGGCTCATCTTTGTTCGGTCTCTTTCAACATTTGCTCAGAGATGTCACTTTTGAGGATTGTACTTGCTTTGGTATTTCCATGGCTCCTTATGCTATGGAAAAACTGACCTCATCTTTCTCAGAAATGACTTCACCATGAAATCTCACTGGGTCCTCAGCAGTGCAAAAGCACCAGCAAACTCATACCATAGACTCGCTTTCATGGTGTTCTCGCTATCTTCTTTAATTTCCTGCAAAACAGGTATCTACAGGCAATACAATATCCAATATATGAGATCCTGTTGAAGCTGTGAAACACACACAGGCATTTAAGGATCTCATACTTAATGTTGGTAATGTGGACAACACCTGGCATATAGCATATGTAATACTATATCCCCTGCTGCCTCTGAAACAAAGAAGTTTAGAAGGTTATGCAACAAACCATAGCTTTCTGAAGAGACCTCTGATATATAAGCAAAAAAAAAAAAAAAAGCAGATGCATACATGCCGTGAGATGCCCAAGAACATAACTGATTAAAAGGCATTATCTGGTCTATAGAAAAAAAAAACCCATATTGTGAGATTTACATTAATGCCCTGACCAATGAAGCAGAGACCCACCTAAAGCACAACAATCTGTGACCTGCCTGTGGAACTCTCACATGTCTGTAAAGCTATAAAGAGTTTTCTAATATTATCATTATGAAAGCAGATGCTTCTCCCTACTCCTCTATAGATGAAGTCCCTGGACCTATGAAAAAATGCGGAAAGGATGCTGAATCACACACCTGCTGATGATCACAGCTGCATGACCTCGTAAATGGCATCACTTTAGATCTAGAGATGAAGAGTGACTCTGTATCACTTGAGGAAACACAGAATGTCATTCATGAGTTATGGAAGTGATGTTCTGATGATCATATGTCATTCCAAGGCACCATTGAGCAGTTCAAGTTGAACCAAAGAACAGTGGCCTACATTAACTCTTCTTAAAAGTGTGGTCAGAGGAAAAATAATAAGAGAATGGAAAGACAGAATCATTATGGCTCTGAATAAGGGAAAAGGTATTCACACTGAATGCAAGAACTACCAGCAATCTCTTTAGTATTGGTTCTTGGAAAGGTCTTCATTCATGTTCTGCTTGGTAGGATACAGCTGCTCCTTAACAGACCTCATCCACAGCAGTCAGGCTTCACTGCTGGGCAATAGACAGTTGAGGTTTTCCTACCCCTCTGACTTGTAGCTAAGCTGCAACTAGATTTTAACTGTCTGCTTCCCCCGGCATATATTAATATCAAAGTGAATTTTGATTTAGTTCATAGGTCAGCTGTTTGGCTCATGCTGAAAGGAGTTGGAATCCCAGAAGTTCTGCTAAATCTGTGTGTGATTTTCATGCCAGAAATTATGCAAAAGTATGCACTGGGTCTATCTCTTTTGCTGTTTTTCATGTGCAGAAAGGATGCAATTTTGCCCTGGAACTATACTGTTGAACTATCAACTGGATATTAGGACTTGCCACTCACAGAGTTGGAGTCATGGTTGGTCAAGAACGATTCACACCAACAATGTTGCCTTGCTTGTGGAAAAGTCAGAAATTCAGCCCCACACTTCAACGTTTCCAAGACATCAACCACATTCTGGGGTTGCATGTCTTGTGACCAGAGGACTAGAACCTCAGAGCTGGGCCATCAGAACCAGTATGAAATCTGTCGAGTGAGTGGAATCAAACATTATGAAGAGTATTCATGATTTCATCAACCAAGTCTGCAAGCAGAGATCAAGCAGTCACAGGAAAAGGACCATCCTTTGACAATTGGTCGTACCACCTATGAAATGAAGTCCACATCTCACTTGGAAAAATATTTCTGCACTGAGACAAAATTAACCTGTGAACTGCCTGTCTTGCTATTTTTTATCAGAAATCTGGATCTACTTATAGAGAGACTTGGAGCAACTAGAGACATTTTGTATGGGCTGTTGGCACCAAAGTTGGAATATACAATGGTCCAAATTTATGTGTAATGACATTATCTCACAGAAATCTGGCTTCCCCTGACTCCTGATAACATTGAAAACTGGCATTGCATGCTCCTAGGCCATGCTGCTACGATGGAGAAAAAGTCAAAACCATGCACACCATGTTCTCAAACTCTCTACCGGTATGCAAAAAAGTGCATACCCTCATCCTACCTTGCAATGTCTGTGGGGCCACACCAGAGATTTGTGGGTTTGCAGGACTGAGCCAGAGCTCAGAACTTCACTTTATAATGCCTGGTGTGATGCCTTTTGCTGGTGCAGTAGTCCTCAGAAGACTATGTTTGATATGGGTATGTATGCAAGATGCTACTGTTTTGTTTAACTGTGGTTTGTTTAACTGTTTTGTTTAACTGTGTTCACTGGTAGTCTGAGACACGTATAGTTAACATAAAATTGTGTAATGCCTCCAGACTAGATTAAAAAAATGAAACTTTTTGAGTAGCTAGAAAGCTTTTAGAATTCTATGAGTTTTACTTCTGCTGAAGAGAGTGAAAATGGTGCCAATATTGCCCCTTTAAATAACTGTATTAACCAAGTGACATTCATTTGAACCAAGGGTGGCATGTCATGGTATGTGAACATCAGCATTTGGATGCAGATTACATCACAGGTTTCTAAAAATGAATTGGATATATTCAGCCATATAATTGTTCTTGAACTTCAGTTTTAAGTAGATTTCTGCACTAAAAGTCAGAAGATTTTAATATTTTATTTTTTTATCTCCTTTTAGAGAGTAAATGTCAGTATACTATAGTGTTATTCTGTGCCTATTTTCTGCTATGGTAAGGGTGTACACCAGTGTTCCCTCTAAGCTGGGCAGCAGCATAACTTCACAGGTGATTAATCAACCAGTCAGAGGCTCAGGGCTCCATGCAAGGAGATGACTTACTGGTCCGGGCTGATTAATCACCTGTGAAGCTGTGCTGCCCCACAACTTAGAGGGAGCACTGACACTACTGAAAGACTTAAACAAGTCAATGAAATTTGCTTTGCAGTTCATTGTTCCCTAAAGAGAGAGGTCATGCATGATAATGAGGGTTATCCCTCTATGCACATTGCTTTAAATTGTTTATTTATTCCATTCCTAAATAATGATGGACCTTTAACTAGTAATAATAGCTCAGGTGAAAATCTAAATGCCATCATGGTAATTTATTGAAGAGGTCTGCTCCATGAGATGTAAAGGGCTGGTTGAAAAATAGAATAGATTGCTGGCTGTGTAAGGATGGGGATAAATAATATACAGTTATGAGAAAAAGTGAAAAGAGGCTGGATTATCTTACTCCTCCAAGTAAGGTTCATGGAACTGTGGGATCAACAGCATCAAGGCTCTTTACTTGCTACCCAGTATTAGATTCCTTGTTTGAGTTCAAATGTAGCTAACATAGCACTGTGCTGCTCCCTGTTTGGGAAGAAAAGAACGTCTGAGTGTGAGGAGCTGGATGTAAGAGAGAGTATCTCTGGCAGTAGGGAATGAAAGAGAAGTTGCCTCATGCTGAGTCCTCTAGCCTAGATTATTACATTTAAGTAAAACAAAACAAATTTAGAAGCATTAGCTCAATTTCTTTTATTATTCTTACAAAAAGGAAGTAAAATAATGCATTCCCTATAATACAAGAACAAAGGATTGGCTGATAACATTAAGAAGAAACACATTTTAAATGGTTACAAGGAAATACGTTTTACTCATAAGAGAAAACCATGGAACTCAGTGCTCCAAGATATTAAGGCATAAGTCTCAAATTGATCAGATGTTTTTAAGAACAAGTATAATATGTTCGTGTGAAACATTCCAAATGTTTGAAATTACTATACTGCATCTTATACGTTATAGGAAATTGATGCTTTTACCTGTTTGTGCTGAAATATAAGAAACCACCATGCTAATCCTTTAATTAAAAATTACCAGCATTTACATCATTGTTTACACTGCAGGAGTCATCGTATCAGCTTAATAACCTTGATATTCTGTAGGGGTATGTTCCTGCTGTATCAAAACAAGACGTTTTGCAATGGGGCTGAACTATTGTAGTTGTTACAAGTGAACTATAAAATAGGTTTAAGATTACAGCATATCAGTTCTTCTGTAACAGCATAGTGGTTTACCTGTCCATAGGGAGCTGCTTCAAAACATTTTCTCTTGGTATAAACTTTTGCCATTGGGCTTCCTATTGCACAAGAGAATACAAGCAAACTATTAAGTGATAAATAAAGATGCTCTTTTACACATCAACACTCTTCTGATACTGAGGAGTAGTCACAGTACTGGAGAAAGATAAGTGTTGCAACCATTGGGGCCTGATGTGGAAAGTTCATTCAATGGATATAATATTTGAAAAATCACAGGACAGAAGAAAACAACTTTGCCGCATTCAATTTTGCTAATAAATGTTACCATTCTTTTCAGTGGATTCTTTTTAAATAATAAATATTACAGTAATATATAATGAGAATTGGCAATTTTACAAGTATTTCATATGAAATGTCTTGTGAAATGAGAAACCTCTGCATACAAATAAAAATAGATGTCTTATTTTGAGTCTGAATTTTGAGGCTATAGTATATAGTATATATAGCATGCTATATATATAGTATATATATATAGCATGCTAAGTATATTATAGGCATTGGAAATGTTTCAACATTATTGACTGAAAAACTTTGATATAAGAATTAAAGGATGGAATGTCTCATAAGTGTCATTTCTGACACTTTCTTGTCAGAAACAGGCATAGGTTGGGTGAGGTGTAGGTTGGAGGGTGAGCCTTTGTAGAGGCAGTGTGATTGATATTTCAACTGCGGAACTGGACATCTAAAAGGCTTTTTAAATCATTATTTGTAAATTTGGGGAAAAAGCTATGCCGTTTCTCGACTTATACTAGGACATAGCCTCTAAAAATTAATATAGCTTCATTGACTTCCATGGAGTTAATCTGAGAATTTAGCCCATGAAATCTTAACTTTTTGATTGAAGGCAGGAAAATCTATAGGAATTTACATTGGGTTGGAAAATAATTTAGACTGTGCACCGATATTAATATTTATGCAGCCCTTTGATTATGAAATATGTGATTTTAAAGTGTTTAAGATCAGAGGAACCATTAGGTTTATCTAATCTAGAGCCCTGAATCATACAGATCATAGAATTTCATCCATTAGTTCCTGTATCAAGCCTTTAACTTGATAAGAATTAAATATTATTACTAGACTGTAGGAAATCTAAAATATCTCTATGTTAAACCACAATAGCAGCCAGTAAGCTTATATAGTAGTTAGAATGAACAAATATAAATGTTTGCTCTATCACATTATATATAGTTAAACTAGTCCCTTTCTCCCTAAGGATTTGCATAGTGGATCATTATAATTTGGAAGAAGTTATAAGTTTGAGAGATTCTAAGCAGCGTTTACATTAAACTGTATTCTGAAATCTTCTGACAGTATTCTGAAATCCTACCAAGGCCAGGTCTACAATGGACCTGGAAGGTCAATTTAAGGTATGCTGAGGTATTTGGACTTATTTAATCTAAATAAGAGAAGAGTGAGGGGGGATTTGATAACAGCCTTTCACTACCTTAAGGGGAGTTGCAAAGAGGATGGAGAAAGGCTGTTCTCAGTAGTGACAGATGACAGAATGAGGAGCGATGGTCTCAAATTGCAGCAGGGGAGGTCTAGGTTGGATATCAGGAAAAACTGTTTCACCAGAAATGGTGGTGAAACACTGGCATGGGTTACCTAGAGAGGTGGTGGAATCTCAATCCGTAGTGGTTTTTAAGTCCTAGCTTTACAAATCCCTGGCTGGGATGATTTGGTTGTGATTGGTCCTGCTTTGGGCAGGGGGTTGGACTTGTTGACCTCCTGAGGTCTCTTCTGATCCAATGATTCTATTGTTCTTACTCTAGCTACATAGAATACTTACCTGGAGTCGACTTACCTTAAGCCAAGCCTCGTCAGCATCCACATGGGGAGGCTGAAGGGTACAAATACTCCCATTAGCTTCCCTTACTCCTTATGACTGCAAAGAGTACAGACAATGGTGTGAGCTGCACTCGGCGTTCAATTTACATGCCTATACCAGACCCGCTAAATTGAATGCCACAGAAGATCAACCTCTGGAGTGTTGATATGCCAATAAATATAGATATGCCCCAAATGTGCAGCTCTTCAGATTCATGTCTTCTGTATTTGGGGTGGTAAATTGCAAAGAAAGAAAGTCTTTGAAAGAGGTGTATTAAGACAGGAGGTGACAATTTCTTGATCATTTCTCATTCTTGATGGTTGCTAGAAGACAAGTAGCTCTTGAGCTTCCTTGTATATATATTACTTAACACTGTTATTATGCAAATTTTAATAAATCTTCCAGCAAAATGAGGGATTTACATGTAAACTCTAGCCTTGAGTAACATCATCTGAATGTGTGACACAATATAAAGATTCAATTCTAAAAATCAGTAATATGTACCACTTAACTATCGATGTTTTTTCCTTTTGCGTCAAATATAATATTAATGTTAATTGGATTAAAACAAGCATAATTTGGTAGCAGTTACTAACAAGCTAAAATATATACTCTGCCTGGCAACAGAGAGTTGTTTTCTTTTTGAGAGCCTTTTACAATTTGACTTTGGGATTGTGAACTAAATCCTTTCTTTGTGTAATCATGTGCAGCTCAATTGATTTCAGTGCATTTGCACCTGCTTTTATCAGAGGTAAATTGAGTCCTGTAGTTTTAACAGGCACTCTGGAATAGGTGCTGGGGGACAGCTGCTTTCTATCAGCCCTCTTTTTTCCGAAGTACTTTTCCAGATCTGTAGTTATTTTCCCCAGCTGATGCCCATTACCGAAGTGTTGAATCTGCATGAAAACATACTTAGTAAGCATATTTCATTTATGTATGATGCTTTCTAAACAAAGTTGCGTAGCACCACATACATGCTGCATATGGGTTTATATTATGTTTCTATACATTAAAATGGATTTAAAACTGAGAACTTGCTTTTCCTCTAGAAGACAAATATTTACAAGATATTTACAGTTTTCATATTTACCGTGCAAATAATGTCTATTATAGTTCACACTGGAAATACCCCAGACAAGACTAATGCTACTCATTTGGTTTTCTTTTCTATGAGAGTATACTTAGTTATGGGTGCATATAATCCTTCCACTTCTTTCCTACATATAACTCATACTGATGAAAGCACGATATAGTTAAAGCATAATATGGAAAATCAAGAGAGCTGAGATTTGTTAATACATTTCCTAGCACACTGGAATCTGGCCTGTTTAGGCTCTGTCCCAATATAATTCATTTATATTCTCAGCTAGCACTCCTTCATTATAGCTCTTGGAAAATCATGCTGCTTAGGACCAAAATTACAAAGAACCCACCTTCATATTGTGTAGCTGGTAGACGTCCACTATTCTATACCTACAGGTTGGCATAGCAGGGATTCAGGGGATTCAGGAGGCTTCTCTTTTATGTCTGCGCATGGTTGTCCCCTGGATTTATCTAGCACAACATTTGCCAACTTTGTAGGTACATAAAAAAAGCCATCAACTCAATCCAATTCAGGTTTTTCAGGAGGAATTTGGTGGGTACTTATGTATAGAACATCATTTATATTGCATTGTGTATTTTGATTTCTGGGACAAACACCCAGAGTGCAAGATGAAAGTCAACACACATGTTGGTATATTTAAATAAATATTATCCCACAAGCTCCCCTTGCATTCATGAGGTTCTATGATGCTTCTATTCAACACAAATTACAGTTCACATTGGCATCAAATGTATAGCTCAAAATTCCCTATCTGAAGTAAGCTTCAAAAGTAAGGAGTTCATGCAGGGTCTGGTACTAATCAACTTGGATTGTGGAGTGGAGAGTATATTCATAAAATTTGTATATTACTGTGTGAGGGGGGATACCAGCCCTGCACTGGACCTATTGGTCAGACAAAGCCCTCCCTCCCTCCCCCCGCTGTGTGTGCTTCAACTGGAGGACTAGTTAAAGGCCAGTAGAGCAACTCAGTCAGGGCTCACCACTTCAGGGGAAAGAACTGCTGCCAGTGCTCCAGAAGAGGAGGAGCAGCAGACTGATGCCGAAGCAGAGGCCAGCCAGTGGAGACCAGCCAGGGAAGCTCCCAGTGTGGAGAAGGCAAGTGGGGAAGACTCCAACAGCTGTGAACAGAGTAGGAAGTAGCCCAGGGCAGGGAACTGGATTCCCGTCAGTACAGTGTGTTGTGAGCAGATTTCCTGCTGAGCCAGTGATGGGACATGTCCACCACTGATAGGGCTCTAGTCTGGGACCTATTGGAGAGGGATGACCCAGGTCCCCTTACGCCCACACCCTGTGAAAAGGCACTCCCATTGTTGCTACTGACTCAGACACTGGTCCCTACTGCCCCGCTTCTGGGGACTGCTATTGACTTGCCCACTGGGCTATATTGCCCTACTGCTGAGAGCTGTTATTGACTCGGGCACTGGGTCCCACTACACCACGGACGGGGAGGTCACTGATTTTGGGTCACAAAGCAAGATGGGATAGGGAAAAGAGGGTAGTGCAAGGCCTGTGGGTACTTGGGGTGTAGCATCCTTGGGGTGGAGCATGTATTGCAGGACCTGATGCGCTCAATGCTCTGCCTCAGATTGTGTGCCTGCCCACCCCAGGAAGAGACACCAAGGTGAGAAGGTGGACAGGATTAAAATTAAAACATGACCATGACACACTGGAGGTCTGATCTAAAACCAAAAAGATGGAAGTGAATAAAGAAAAGTGTAAAGTACTACACTTGAGGAGGAAAAATTCACATGTATCACTTCATAAAGGCAGAATTGAATCATTGGTACTACTATTGAAAAAGAGTTCGGTTTATAGTGGATCATAAACTGAACGAGTCAACAGTGTAATGCTGTTGTGAAAAAAAAAGGACAATTTCATTCTGGAATGCACTAGCAGGCATATCATATGTAAGTTCAAGGAGTATTTGTCCTAATCTATTCTGAACTTGTGAGATCTTATCTGAAGTGCCACACTTTAAAAAGGACGTGGGTAGCCAGGAGAATGTGCAGAGAAGAGGAACAAACATGCTGAAAGGATTAAAAGGTTTGTCCTGTGCATAACAGTTAAAAAATCTGGGTGCTTTTAATCTGGAGAAAAGAAGACTGAAGAAGGGGCCTGATAAGTCTTCAAATATAAGGCCTCTTAATGAAAAGCATGATATATTGTTCTCCATGTCCACAGAAGCTAAAACACAGAATAATGGGCTTAATCTGCACCCCAGATTTAAGTGAAATTGTGGACTAGACTTCCAAGGGAAACTGTGGAATCTCCATCATTGGAGGTTTAAGAACAGGTTAGATGAAGATCCTTCAGTAGTGGTCCTGGTCTTGAAATATTTGGTTCTGCCTTAGAATCGGAGAGGAGAGGAGGGATTGAGGGCTGGACAACATGACCAATTGAGTTTCTCATCTGACACTACATTGCTAAGATTCTGCCTATCCTTTTTTGCTTTAACAGAACCTAAACTTTCCTGGAAGTCTCACCTCCATGTCATAAGCTCTGTCAAGGGGAAAAGCAGCAGCCTGGTCTACTTCTTGCACCAAGTCCTGAGCTGTAAATTTTAGGCTCACAGAAGTTGCAAGTGGTCTAGCAGTTCTGAACAGGACAACTGTAGTAATGTGAGAGGTTGAGATAACTCAGTGAAAATATTGCAAAGGTGTACAAGAGCCTAGATATATGGAAATTGGGCAGGATGATTTCTCCTCCCCACCACACACACACACTCTTCCTTAACTCCTGCATTAGCTTGAATAACAAAGACAATGCCATGACTTTGCGAAAGTGTAATCAAGCTTTAAATCCCCGATCCTGCTAGTAGATTATGTGCCTGCCCAGAAGCTCACTCCGTGGGACTTTGCTCTAGTGCCAGAGCTAATCCATTGGAGTTTAGTGATGTATCCAGGCATAAATGAATGTCAAATATGGGGAGCCTAGAGTAGTAGTCTAGATCCTAGACCATATGCTTAGGAAACACCTTTTGCTTTTGGCTAAAGATCAAACCTTCCATGCAGAGGGAGGAGCTAACCTCTAAACTGCATTCAATAATAAACTGTATACAATAATAAAACCACACTTCTATGAGGCACCTCCCAAGGATAATTTCCAGGAAGAGACCTTTATGTGGAGTTACACACACATAGTCTCCAGTTGTAGTACAAATTATCCAGTCCCCAACACCTAAACAATAATGTTCTCTGGCCCATTAAAGATACAAACATCCCCAGACTTATACGGGGTACTAACCAACTCTTTACTGTAGTCACTGATGCTAGAATGTGATGTGAGTTCAGAGTGTTGAGTTACAATTCTTGCTATCTGCACTGCCCATCCCCCTCCTAGCTGGTTTTGAGCTGAAATGCCTGGCTGGGTTCAGTTTCTTCTGGGGTCAACCCCCTTAGCCGGCTGTTCTCGAGACAATTCTCTGTCATGGTCGCAAAGTGACATACCTCTCTTCCAATGGAAATCAGGTTGCCTGCCACCAATCCCATGTCTTTGTTTTTGAATGGTTCTCCTTCCCTTGAACTGTAGCCAATCTGCTGTCCCCAGCATGCCCCACAATGGCAGATAAGCTGGTGACAAGAAGGTAGGAAGGGAATAGTGCACTCCTGACCCTTACCCACACATAGCTTTTCTGTGGAGGGGAAGACGTTATCCAGCTCCATTTGAAGGGGGAAAAAAAAGAGAGATTAGAAACCAGGTTTAAGAAGAATCACAAAATAAGTTAAATAAGATAGAGTAAAGAATCCACTTCATCTCTTTCATTGCAGCTGTGTTTATTAGAGTACATCTTCTAGTGTTTGTCTATACTGCTTTAAAAAATAGTGGTGGAAGCCCAATTTCTAAATGAGTGAAAGAAAGAGAAAGAAACATAGATTGGTCAACAATCCTCCAATACTGAATAGAATAACAAGAAAAAAAAAACCTAATCAAACCAGTACTGTGAAATGAAAATTCTCCATAAAATCAACCTTAAGCATTGACTGCCAGAGCACATAACCCTCATACACTTTAATTAATGTTCCCAAAGCTCAAATATTTGTACCAGAAAATCCCCATTTAAGTTGTCATACGGATGTATGTGTGTGTCTATTGAAGATTGGAAAGGACAGTTTAATGGAATGAGAAAAAGATAACTTGTAAAATAGTGTCCAAGTATCATCAGTGGAATTTTGACTAAAATTAATCCTACATGATCCAAAGTGAACTGCTAAGGAATCATAGCTCTATGTCATTTTTCTTAATAATCTTATCCAATAGTTTGTGTGCATGTTTTATGGCAGAGGGGAGTATATTCTGCTGTCTAATGAGGACATCCATAATTCTTAAAGACATAAAATCAGAAGGTGCTGAGGGTATCATTTGTTGGACCTGATAGAAAAGACATCTGTTATCAGGTAATTTTGAAACATAAATTTTAACTTGAGAGTCACTGTGCCAGGGGACTTCTTGTGCTACATAGTTAAGATATGTCTTTGAAGCTGATGAGGGCAAACATATCCCTGAAGGAAATTTACAAATTGCTCAGTGTCTTTCACAGAAGCAGCATGATCTGAAGAATATAGGTCAATAATGAGGCTGTGTAAGTATTTCAGAAATATCCCAGGGTTGCTTGAAACTAATTCTTCTGCTCCTCTGTGTTAGATTTGATCCCCAGGGTTTTGGCCTTCACTCTTGTGGGTTACAATTAAGTTCACCCTTCTGGAGTGAGCCAGAATTAAGCCTATGCTCCACTTAAATTTTGCTTGTGTTCTTAAATGAGTCATATGTTTTATGCTGGCTCTGTGTACAAGGATGAATTTAATTATGGGAGAAATAGTCCAACTTCTATATACAATAAATCCTTGTTGTTTTGGTTTAAAAAGACGAGGAAATAAGCTCTCTATAGTAAAATTAGTATCTCTGGGTATGTCTACACTACAGCACTAATTCGAACTAACTTAGTTCGAATTAGTTAATTCGAACTAAGCAAATTCGAACTAGTGCATCTATACCTAAAAACAAGTTCGAATTAGCATTTTGCACTTGCCGCAGGCTGCCATCCAGGGGGAGCGGTCAATCGGGGGGCGGCAGGAGAGTTTCCACCCCGAGGAGCCCGCAGAGCCACCCCAGTCCTCCTCATCGGGGGCTCATACCCCATTCCTCCCTCACCTTCTTCCACTTACCCTTCCCTAGCCCCCCCTTCCTGATGTACAAAATAAAGGACATTTATTTTAGTTTATTGAACAAAACTTGGGGAGACTGGGAAAAGGAGGTGGGAGAGGGGAAGAGAGAGGCTGGGAGAGGGGAGGGCAACTAAAATGATCAGGGGTTTGGAACAGGTCCCATATGAAGAGAGGCTAAAGAGACTGGGACTTTTCAGCTTAGAAAAGAGGAGACTGAGGGGGGATATGACAGAGGTCTATAAAAGCATGAGTGGCGTGGAGAGGGTGCATAAAGAAAAGTTCTTCATTAGTTCCCATAATAGAAGGACTAGAGGACACCAAATGAAATGAATGGGTAGCAGGCTTCAAACTAGTAACAGAAAGTTGTTCTTCACAAAGCAAATACTCAACCTGTGGAACTCCTTGCTGCAGGAGGCTGTGAAGGCTAGAACTAGAACAGTGTTTAAAGAGAAGTTAGATCAAGTCATGGAGGTTTGGTCCATGGAGTACTATTAGCCAGGGGGAAGGAATGGTGTCCCTGCCCTCAGTTTTGGAAGGCTGGAGATGGATGGCACGAGACAAATGGCTTGGTCATTGTCTTCGGTCCATCCCCTCCAGGGTATCTAGTGTTGGCCGCTGTCGGCAGACAGGCTACTGGGCTAGATGGACCTTTGGTCTGACCCAGTATGGCCGTTCTAAGCTCAGGGCTCAGGGTCGGGGGTCTCACTGGACCACCTTGATTTTCATGCACACCTGCTCCTGGGTGGCCAGGATGGCAGCTATCCTGCCCTAGATGGCCACTTCCCTGTGCCTAGTGCGGAGGTTGTGGATGAGGTCCACGATGTCCGCACTAGACCAGGCGGGGGCCCGCCTCTTGCATCCCCGGGCAGGCTCCCGGGAGCCGCCAGCCTGTTCCCAGGAAGAGGTGGAGGGCTGGGTGGCAGCGGGTGGCTGGCTAGTGCCGTGCCAGGTGCAGGGTCTGCTGGCTGGGTGCTGGAAGGCTTGCACCTGGCACGGGCACTGTAGCCAGCCCATGCCCCTTTAAGGGCTCCGGGGCTGGGAGGGGGGGCAGAAGAAGTTCCCTGGTGGTGCCCAGAGTGGCCACCAGGGAAAGCTGGGAAGGGCTAGCCTCCCACTAGTTCAAATTAAGTGGCTACACAGCCCTTAATTCGAACTACTTAATTCGAACTAGGCATTAGTCCTCGTAGAATGAGGTTTACCTAGTTCGAATTAAGCGCTCCGCTAGTTCGAATTAAGTTTGAACTAGCGGTTTGCATGTGTAGTGCCTATCAAAGTTAATTCGAACTAACGTCTGTTAGTTCAAATTAACTTTGTAGTATAGACATACCCTCTCTCATGTTTTTACTCTCTTAGAAGAGTGTAAATCTCATCCATGTATCCAACTTTTTGTCAAGGCTCCATATTTGTCTCAAAACAAGATCAGAAGTCCAGCAGATTAGTTGAGACTTTCAAAGCCTCTTTACAATGACTGGACACATTAAACACCCTATAATCAGGAAATAGTTTTCCATAGATTGAAAGGCTATATTGCACTTTTTCATCTGGTGGGCAAAAAGTTTGTCTCTGGCAAACTACAAGAAGCCAGAGTTTAACTCATCCAGAAGCATTCAGGATAGAGCAGAAAATAGAAAAGTAAGGTGTGATCTAAATCACTTAACAATACAAAGTAAAAAGGATAAGAATTAGGAAAGATCACCAGCTGGCTGAAATCTGATAGGAGGAGGAACATACTTTTTCTGTGCATCAAATTTGAGCCATATATGGAGCTGTCGTCACAAACATGAGAAAGGCCCACACTTTCCCAGTTGAAATGTTCTGTGAATAGTGTCTGTCACTTTTTATAAGAGTGACTGTCCCCTTTAAGAGGGAGCAGAGCCAGTGGGCCTGTGACTAATAAGCTGTTTCTAAATAACTTTAAAAGAAGGCATCTGGGCCCAGGGAGGTGGGAGATTTGATTAATCAGAAGAGCTGTGGGAGGCCAGAATTCCCTGGAGAGCAGACAGTGTGGACCTGTTGGGGAAAAATAGCCTTGAAAAAACCTTCAGTGATGGTGATCAGTGAATAGAGCATGGAAAATTCCTACAGGAAGTATTGAGAGCTAAGGTGAAGTTTCCCTGAGTGGGGTAACTAAAGTCCACCGAAGAACTGATTTTGTTAATTTGATTTATATTGGAACAATAAAACTGCCTGAAAAGAGACTCTGGGTTTAGCACTAGGTTCTGTGAGAGCTGAGGAAACGACTAATCTGCCAAGAAGCAAAATTTAGTTTAAAATGTTCTTACACAAATTACTGAATTGTAATTTGTATGGGGAAAAATCTGCATAGCACAATCCTGCAAGGAAATTATTCTATTGAGAATAAACAGAGAACAGCTTAATATTAGTATGGTTGCCCCTAAGTGATTTTCCAGTACTTATGGTCTTGCTAGATTGTTTCTGTCAGGATGAGAAATTGATGCTTTGAGTTTGGTATTTCTTCTAGGGAACCTGGTTCTTTAGAAAGAATGCACGCAAATACTTCCTTCTCTGAACACAGAAGGAGCAACCAACAGAAAACAGTTGACTTGTTTAGAAATCCATGCATGGTGTCCAGCCAGTCCTGTGCCCCACATAGTTCTGTCCGTCTCTGCTCCCTCTTAGAACCATGAGGCCAGTGCTTCTCTGGTGTTATTCTGGTTTTCTCTTGGCTTTCTGCTTCTGACAAAAACACACACCACTTCAACCTATTGATGCCTCAGCCCCTGTGTTCCATCCCAGGGAACTCTTGCTTATTTTCCCCGAAAGTTCCTCTTCAGGACTTCCCATGAGGCCCAGTGCCAGGGGTCGTGGCTTCTGTTGTTTCATACATCTTACTCCTCAACGGAACCTAATTGCTTCTTCCATTTAGCCTGGATGAGGGTTTGTAAACATGCTGCTCAGCTTTAATAGGATCTGTGTTTGACTATAGATCACAGACCCACTTTCTGGAAGCCTTTTGACATCATCCAGTGTGACTGTATAAATAAATCCTCCTGCTCCCCTGTAAAATCTCAACCATTCTAAATGTGTCTTTAGGGACCAACCTCTTGGAATGATCAACTACAATCAGCTTTGATGCTTACAATTGTGAACGTCAAGAGCACTGGTGTGATTAGTCAAAAGTGGCTAATGCAAAGGATTTAAGAGAAGCTGCTTTGAATGTGTTGTCATTTTAAAGGTTTGGATTTAAATGCATTGTTATTTCTTAGGGAAAATAATATAAATTTTATATATTTGGCCCATCAGTATGAAACAAAGATATCTAGATGCCTCCTATTCTGCTCTTCCACAAAGATTATGTTCTATAGATTATATTCCATTAAGTGTGATATTCTACTTTCACTTATGGATTTACTCATAGGTTACAACTACACTGCATAATTTCAGAATAAGCTATTCTGAAATAGTTATTCTGAAATAACTTATTTTGAAATAGCATATCTACATTGCATGGAAGCCTCAAAATTAGTCTGAGGCAGGCCTCCCTAATGTAGGCATACTATCTTGATTTAGAGCTCCAGGAGGAATAACTTAGAATAGACCTGGTGAGAATCTAATTTGAAATAGCAGAAGTGAAACGTCTACATGCTCCTTATTTTGAAATAGCTATTCTGGAATAAGCATTATTCTTTGTAGAATGTGGTTTACAGAAGTCCATTATTTCAAAATTATTTTGGTCATTATTCTGAAATAACTTTGCTGTGTAGACACACACATAAACACCCACAGGAGTCCTGTGGCACCTTATGGTACATCTACACTTGTTCCCTAGTTAGAACTAGGGATGCAAATATAGGTGACCGAAATTGCTAATGAATCAGGGATTTAAATATCCCGTGCTTCATTAGCATAATCTCGCTGGCGCGTTACTCCACTCAACAGCTGTTTTGAAAGTGAAAGTGCATGCCAGGATGTGTTAGTCCGAATCAAACCCCATGGTTCAAACTAATGTTACTCCTCATTTTTTTTAAAATCCCTGCTTCATTAGCAATTTTGTTCATCTACATTTGCATCGAACTAGGGAGCAAGTGTAGACATACCCTTAGAGAGTAATTGATTTATTAGGACATAAGCTTTTGTGAGCAAAACCCACTTCATAGAATGAATTGGAGTGGAAGTTACAGAAGCAGGAGTATATATAAAGAAGTTGCTTATGCTAATGAAGCTAATCAAGTTAGGGTGGAAGTGGGTCATTCACAGTATTTGGTCTGAAGATGTGAATATTCAGAGAAGGGAAACTGCCTTTGTAATACATTAACCAGTTGAGCTCCTTATTTAATCCTAAATTGATAGTTTGTTGAATTTGAAAAAGAATTCCAGTTCAAATGTTTCCCTTTGTAACTGATTTTTTAAATTCTTTTGTAGAAGGATGGCTGCTTTCAAATCCATTAATGAATGTCCTGTGAGGTTAAAAGATTCCCTTATAGATTTAAGTGTGTTACCATTCCTGATGTCTAATTTGTGCTCATTTTTCCATGCTGGCCAAACCAGACAGTTTCTATGTAGAAGGATAACTAGACACAAATCAGACATCACAAAATGTAACACAAATAATCCTGTAGGGGAACACAGCCTGTGAATTGATTCAGATTATAGTGAGGGTGACATTTTGCTTTCAAGTTTATCTAGTTATTAATTTGTGATTTTATCTTTTTTATTCATTTGTAACCAATTCTGACTTTTATTCCTCATCACCTAAAATCTTTCTCTAGTTAACAAGCTTGTTAATTGTTTTATCTATTCTGATGTCCCTGTAAAACTCATTGCGCAAGGAATAAGGTGTGTTTTGGAATAGCGCTTTATTTAGAAATTTAGCGCTTTGCAGACAATGCCAAATTTTGGAATAAGATATTTTGAAATAAGATCAAACTAAGCTACGCAATTTGCATAGCACAAATTGTGTAGCTTATTTCAAGGTACGGGTGCTGTGTAGATGCACCCTTACAGTCCAGATTGTACCTTAGGCAATGTCACATACTCCATCCTGCAAGGCTGTCTGTTCCACTCTGAATATGTCCACATGAGGTCACTCAAGAGCAATGTCAGACAGTATTGCATTTACTTAGAAGGAATATGTGGGTTCAAAGGTGTTAATGTGAACTAGTTGCTGTCCAACATTAAACAGTTTTAAATAAGGTTTGGGGTTAGACTACAGCAACACTTACAATAATGTTCAGGTTAGCGTCCTGTTAGTGTACGTACCCTATAAACATGCTGACTGTGAACATATGCTGTGCTAGACACAGGTATGCACTGTGTTTACCTGCCTGTATACTGTCCCCTGTTGATAAACAACTTTGGTGCTACCATTTCAGGGGGGTGATATACCAGCATTCTGTGCATTAGAGGCTATGTTCTAGGAATTGCCTTGCTGCATATTTTTGAAACAGTCTGTCACACATTTGAAAATAGCACCTTTTCCTTTCTGCTGAAAGAAAATAGAGTTGCTTCTGCAGGTGTGATGTGGTCCTCCTACTGCTATTTGTTGTGAGAGAAATGTTCATAGGATGAAGTCTAATAAGGACAAATGCAAAGTACTCCACTTAGGAAGGAACAATCAGTCTCACACATGCAGAACGGGAAGCTACTGTCTAGGAAGGAGCATTGCAGAAAGGGATCTAGGGGTCATAGTGGACCACAAGCTAAATATGAGTCAACAGTATGACATTTGCAAAAAAAGCAAACATGATTCCAGGATGCATTATCAGGTGTGTTGTGAGCAAGACACGAGAAGTCATTCTTCCACTCTACTCTGCGCTGATTAGGCCTCAACTGGAGTATTGTGTCCAGTTCTGGGCACCACATTTCAAGAAAGATGTGGAGAAATTAGAGAAGAGCAAAAAGAATGACTAAAGGTCTAGAGAACATGACCTATGATGGAAGACTGAAATAATTGGACTTGTTTAGTTTGGAAAAGAAACGACTGAGAGGGGACATGATAGCAGTTTTCAGGTATCTAAAAGGGTGTCACAAGGAGGAGGGAGAAAAATTGTTCTCCTTAGCCTCTGAGAATAAGACAAGAAGCAATGCGCTTAAACTGAAGCAAGGGAGGTTTAGGTTAGAGATGAGGAAAAACATCCTAACTGTCAGGGTGGTTAAACTCTGGAATAACTTGCCTAGGGAGGGTGTGGAATCTCCATCTCTGGAGATATGAAAGAGCAGGTTAGATAGACATCTATAAGAGATGGACTAAACAGTACTACATCCTGCCATGAGGGCAGGGGACTGGATTCGATGACCTCTCTAGGTCCCTTCCAGTTCAACTTTTCTATGATTCTGTGATAAATCATGGTGCTTGCTCAGCAAGATACGTGACAAAATCAGGCCAGAACTTTTAAGACAGCTGAGAAGGAGGATGAGAGGCAATCCATTGTGGTCCCATTAACATATATTGTCATAGTCAGTATTAGCAGTGTGCAATTTGGCAGATCACTGCTTTTTATCCAGGAAAACTAATACTATTATTTTGGAAACTTTGGCTTGATCGCCAGTGTTCTTCAGAACTTCCAGATGAGGATGCAGTGCTTCATGGAGCTGTATGAGGACTGCTCACCATCCCTTCAGCACCAGACCACACACTTTTAGAAAATTATACTAGGGCAGAAGCGGGTAGCTATTGCCTTTTAGAATCTAACAAGATCCGGTAGCTATTGGCCAGTTGCAAACCAGATCAAATCTGAGAAATACACTGTCTGGGTGATGATTTTCCAAGTTTCCCAGGCAACAGTACTTTCATCTACCCAGAGATTATTGCTATAAACCAATTACCAGAAATATATAGGTAGATTTCACCAGATGGGGTTTCTAAACTGGCAAGAAACACAAATCCCTATACTGTGCCTACCTAAAGATGTGAGTGAACATACAAACTGGAAAAAATTAATATTTATTTGTTCTCCAAAGACAGTGGACCACAGGAGTCAGTACATGAAAACCAGTATTAGACATACACACTTCATGGAACAAGTGGGCCAGAATTGGAATTTTACTGGGGAGGGACTTTGTTTCCCTGAAAGAATGGGGTTTTGTATGGAGGTTCTGTGCCTATGATTATTTTAGGGGTCCCCATGTGCTTGCCACTAACTTGGTTCATGATGATGTACCCTGACATCAGTGACCCAGCCAAAAGGGAATTTAACTACGGTAGGAGTAGCTTGGTGTCTGAGTGCATGTTTGGGCATCTGAACACTCACTGCGGTGCCTATGACCAGTGTGGTTTTCATAGTCATGGCATGCTGTGTTCTTCACACCATATATGAAAGAAAGGGGAAATACTTCCATATGGACTAGGCATGAGACAAGAGCCCCACAAAGCTTATACAAACTAAAAAAAAAAAAAAAAAAAAAAAAAGATTCCAGACCCATGCACACCATTTCTGGTTTCCAAAAAGGCAACGGAAATTCAGGATGCCATATGCTCACGCATATGTGAACAGCATGGAACAAGACTGTAACTTAAGTGGCTGTGCCAAGGTATATCACCTTTGAAAGCTTAAAATGGCTTTGACACTTAGTTGTGTGCCCACATGCATTTGGGGTTTGATCCCTTGCAGACGTGTTTACAGCTATTAATTTCAGACAGTTGCATAAGGGTTACTCCTCAAAGTTAATGCCTTTGTCTGTTAATGCCTTTGTGGTTGGTTCCCTTCCAGTTCCATTGCCATATTTGTGCCATATTTCCATTTGAGGCAGAAGGCCATTTAAGCATTGCTCATTGTTTCATGTCTTCGCTGTTAATTTAATTTTGTTTCATTTCTCTATGCAGTCAGTTAATATACTACCAAAACCAGAAAAACTTTTATATAATTGTCGTTGTGTTTTAAATTTTGCTGCTCTGAGAGGAACAACTGTTTCTAAGCATTGTTCATTGCCTTGGTTCGCTCTGCTGTTTTTATGACATATAGGCTATGTCTACACTGGCGCGATCTTGCGCCAGAGCTATGCAAATGAGGCTAAGCATGGACTATCGCCAAGCCCCATTTGCATATCTAATGAGCCACCATTTTTGCAGAAGAGGCTCTTGCGCAAGAAGGAGCTGTCTACACTGCCCCTTCTTGCGCAAGAAAAACCCTCAAGCGCAATGCCGTTATTCCTGAAAATAATTAGCGTAACAGCATTGCGCAAGAGGATTTTTCTTGCACAAAAAGGGGCAGTGTAGACAACTCCTTCTTGCACAAGAGCCTCTTCTGCAAAAATGGCGGCTCATTAGATATGCAAATGAGGCTTGGCGATATTCCACACTTAGCCTTATTTGCATAGCTCTGGCACAAGATCGCGCCAGTGTAGACATAGCCATAGGGTTTTTAGACACTGAGAAGGGGAGGGAGTTATGTGGGCACAGGAGGCTCGGAGAATTTGTTGGAGTGGTATAGCACCAGAGAATTACAGAAATCAAATTCATATTTTAGGAGAGAACCTATCCCAAACCAGGAGAAAATACCTTGGGAGGAAAGAAAAGCTATACACAAGTAAATTGAACAGTAACATTTATTGAAAGTGACACATGCAATGTAACAGTAAACTTCATAAAAAAGCAAATGAAACACAGTGGATCAAACTCTCTGAGTAACATATACATGGTATTGTCTACAAATCCCTCTCTTTGCCCTTCCTCTCCCCAATTCCCTGACAAGAGGAGAGCAGCTGTAGAAAATTGTCATGGTTGACAAAGAGAGACCTCGCCTGTGCCAAATACAAGCTGCACTTCAGAGACTGAGGCTACATCTACATGCAGCAGGCTTCCCTGTGTTACTTAGACACACTCTGCATGTCAAGACAATTGGCATGTCCCACATGTGTTGTGCAGCCAGATGAATGATCGACTGCATCAGGACATGATCCTGTTCCCTTTGGATAATCTACTACTCCTGTAGTATGCAGCTGGGTCTAGAAACTGATTCATTGGTACTTTCTCCTGCTGAAGATCCTGATCTTCACAGGCCCTGAGGGACTAAAACCTCCCTTGGTCCCTTCTGTCCATGCTCGTAAGAAGATCTTTTGTGGCTCTTCTGCATCTGCTGTCTCTGAGGTGAAATTTTCCACAGGCCAGTTAACCAATTGGGCTCTCACTTTCTGCCTGGCTCTCATTTACAAAGGGAGGAGAACATGGGGGCATGAGGGATACGGGTTGGATCTTTTACAACTGTCATATTCTCCTTCTGCTGTAGTCCATGTGGCCATGGGCAATGTCATATTATGAGTCCATCTGGGATGAGGAGGAGGTCATGAGTCACTTCAGCCTCTACCAGGAGTGGTGAAGAGCTTCTGGTCCAGCTTGTTTTAGCATAAGCATGAGTGGTCCCTCCCAAAATGACTTCTCCTTTTGGTACAGGAGCCTCAGGTTCTTCATCTGTTCCCAACACTGTGACAGGGTACAGTAAATGCCTGCCCCCTCTAGCCTCATTGAAATCTCCCAATAGAGATAAATGTTCCTGCCAAGCTAAACATGTATGATTGCACTATTATTGGTATAGATGTCGCCTGAGATGGTGAGAGTTTTTAGAAGGAAACTCCCAATATTTGACCATTTTTAGATGAGCTTTTTGGAGAAAAAAAGAAAAGTTTTGCTGAGCTGGACCTGGAGATGTTGTTGCTGTTAAAGTCAGATCCAGCTTCCTTTAAAAAAAAAGACAAATACTCACAAATGAGGAGAGAAAGGAACTGCATAGATAGAAAATGCAGCATCTCTCTCTAAGGGTATCTCTGTGTTGACTTTTACTTGCTATATCAACTCTGGAACAACACAGGCATGGCTCTTTATCTTACTTGTTTTGTTCCTAAGAAGCACACAAAGCTTTTATAAGGGAAAAGGAAATATTCTTCATTTAATGGAATCATAGAATCATAGAATAATAGGACTGGAAGGGACCTCGAGAGGTCATATTTATTGAAATACAACATGAAAAGCAGCATATGCATTGACACACACACATACACACACACAAACACACAGTACATACTAGCCAGTTTGAGACCGGGAAAACGTTCTATTTTGGAAGTTGTGTTTAGTTGCCCCTTAGGTCACAGCTTAGTGAAGTTATAAAAAATTTAATCACAGCAGGCTCAGCCAGACTTTTGTTAAGAGAGGAATAAAAAGGAGAGGGAGAGCAAAGAAGAAGAGAAAAGTTTGGGAAAGAAAAGGACACACAAGCAATGTGTTCTGTGTGTGAATGTCTTACTCATTCACAAAATGTTACATCCCAGATGGTGTATGGGATCCTGTAGAGATGGTGACGTCATCTGGGTTCCTCTCTCTGGCCCAGTCTGGGCAAGATATTACTCAGAATTAGGACAACAAAGGCCCAGTGATGTTACTGTTTTAGGAGACTGGCAATGGCTGTCATGATGGTGAAATGTGTTCATTCTGCCATTTTTAGGCAGTAATTGTCCCCCTTTTCTTTGCCTTTATTACTTTCTTCTCAAAGTGTTTTTCTTGCTGATACCCCTAAAAGGTGTGTGTGGGGGGGAGTGAAATGGTAATAATTCATATTTTAATTTTATCTCACTATTCAGCCTAATTTCAAACACACCACACTTGTCTTTGTTTAGTGAGCCTGAATTTAACACTTTCTTTGGATTATATGATTAGGATTTGTGGTTTGGACTAATTCAGTCTCTCAGCCTTTCTAAACTTTCTCCTGTCGACATTTATTGTTACAGATTACTGTAAATCTTTATGAATTTTCACTCACTTTTCACAGTTGAATTTACAATCACGGTATAGTTGTGGACTGAATTGTTACAACAGCTTGCACTCGTTAGATTTATTTCAGATGCTTTTTCTAGAGCAGCGGTTCTCAATGCGGGCCACATGCTACTCAGTTAGCAAACAGTTGCAATCCAGCTGTGTGCTAAAGGCCACTGGGCAACGTGGCAGGATCGAGTTCCTCTCTGTTTGATGACCATGTGTGAGACTCTGGTGTTGGAGGCTGCTGCCTGGCCAGCCAACATGGCAGGGCTCAGGGGTCCCAGGCTGCCACATTGTTGGTCTATGGTATTCTGAGCTGCCTGCCCAACAACCCCACATGTTAGAGGTCCAAGTTTGGGGCTGACTGATCACCAGCCCTGCATGGCAGAAATCTGGAGTTTGGGCTGTTGCGTGGCTACTTAATCATCCATCCCATGAGGTGGGGACCAGGGTCTCTGTTGCTGGGCGACCATATCACCCCAGGTTCTGTTCCTTACTCCACTCTGTGGAGGAGTCTCTGTGCAGGCTGCATTAAGTATAGGGGTTTGTGGTGGGAGCTGGGGGGCATGCTGTGGTTCTCAATCTATGACCCATGTCATAAATAGGTAGCAAACCACTGCTCTAGATAACAGCATCCTTTTATCCTGGACAGCAAGTTGGAGCCCAGAATTTTCATATGTGGTGTGGCAAGATATCATGCTGATCCTAGATTTCTTAGTTGACATCAGGCATATATTTGAGTGACTTGTCAATAGGAATCCTGTTAGAGCATAACATTCCAGTGGATCTGAGGAACATTCTAGTCCAGCTTTTGATCTTCAGTTTCCCAGAACAGCTTTTCATGCCTCTCACATAGAACGATTTCTTCCTAGTAAATGTGTTTTCATCCCTTGGTGTTAAAAATTATGAGCGTCCTGCTTTGCTTATATTGAGCTTCTGGCATTACAGTGTTCTACCATGCACTTGGATAAAGAATTACAGCTAGTTGCTCAAGAAAAAAAATTATATCAGATTTTGTTTGCTTGCTGAATAATCTATTTATATTCATGGAAGAAAGAAGGCTGCTTCACAATGGGATATTAACTAAATGAATGGCTACACAAAGTTGTACACTTCATAAATATTATTTGTTATTATATATGGGAATAGCAAACTTTTGCTATGAGCGGCGTACTTCTTTTCTGGTATTGCATATGCAGGAATCTTTATTTTTTTCAGCAATTATAAGATTTTTGAAGGAAAATTAGGATAAGTAGAAGTATGTGAAATATTCATATTTGAAATTCAACTTTTGTGTCTGTTCCTATGAATTAAAAGTAGATGTATTTCCATTAAAAAAAATGACTCAGAATGGGTGAATGAACATTTTTCTCAACAAGAGTCAGTTGAAACTTCATGGTTTGGTAAGTTTCTAATGGACAAAAAGAGCTGTTTCACTGAAATTGTGACCAGACAATGTTTTTGAGAGGAGAAGGGCTATTAAAAAAACAACCCTAAACACATTCAGAGATAGCAAAAATGTCAAACAAACTTCTATAAAACATAGTAGTAAAGTTGGTCCAGCTCTGAAAATGAATGTTAACTACACTGAGAATAAATAAGAGATTTTGAAACTCATACTTTTGTTGAAACCTTTATGTCTGCTAGTACTAATGCTACTAACTTTTCTTTTATTTCTCATTTTATCACCTCTGTGTCTTTTTCAAATGAATGATCCACTTCAGTCTTTCCAGAAGTCCCTTTTATAAGCACTTTGCAGGAAACTCCGTTTTGACCACAGGAATCCATTGAAGGTCACACTGGCTCATTGTGCCCTTAGAAATTCAGATAATGGATGATAGATATTCTGCCTTTCTAATTACTTTTGATGCTTAAGTACAAAGTGAATATTTTCTATGAATTAGGTGTGTAGTCCATTGTAGGGAGAAAATCATTTAAGATATTGAAAATCTGATTCAAAGACCAATATAAGAAAAGTAACTACAACAGTAACTGAAACTGCTGTGTAGGATTTGTCAGTTGTGGAACACTTCATGATGTTAGAATGTATATTAACTAGTACAATATTAAACATTCAGGGACAAATTCTGTAATCAGATCTGGTTCCTTTGCATCACTCAGGAGAAGCAAATAGATAAAAAACTGGCTGCAAAGAGATAACAAAGGATTTATTTAATATAGGTGAACTCCCTGGTGGTACATATATGTCAAATATGGGTCCTGCACCTCTTAGCACCACTCACTGGTATAGAGGATATTTCTGGGAAGAAGAAAACAGGAAGTTGGGCAAGGCAGTTTTGGATTCTGCAATGCTCATCTTCAGCAGGTGGATGGTCCATTAAAGAACCTTGTACCAGTGGTGAATTAGAGCATCTGTGAGTGTCTAAGTGGCTTTGACTCAGGAACCGCTGAGTGCCAACTGACAGAACACACAGAGAGTCATTAGGGATTTATAGGGGTCCCCTGGGTCAGGCATATGCATTATAGGTTACCTAAGAATGGCATATAAGATTGCTGAGAGTCATTTTTCTATTGGTCATCATGAGCACTGTAAAATGTATGTATGGGAACTATTTAAAGAGTTAAACATCTATTCTGAAAATTATGTCTTTAAGGGTATGTCTACACTAGCACCCTAGTTCGAACTAGGGTGGCTAATGTAGGCATTTAAACTTGCAAATGAAGCTCGGGATTTAAATATCCCGGGCTTTATTTGCATGTTCCCAGGCAGGTGCCATTTTTAAATCCCCTAAATTCGAACTGACTGCCCACGGCTACACACAGCAGTCAGAAATTAATCCAAACTAAGTCCTTAGTTCAGATTAACTGTTACACCTCATTGCAGGAGGAGTATCAGTTAATCCGAACTAAGGATTTAGGTCGGATTAACTTCTGACTGCCGCGTGTAGACGCGGGCAGTCAGTTCGAACTAAGGGGATTTAAAAATGGCGCCCAACCGGGAACATGCAAATGAAGCCCGGGATATTTAAATCCCGGGCTTCATTTGCAAGTTCAAATGCCTACATTAGCCATCCTACTTCGAACTAGGGGGCTAGTGTAGACATACCCTAAGGTCTTAGAGTTAAGGTAAGTTACTTGAAGCTGTTCCTTTCAGACCTGAGATAACCAGCACCCACCTCCCTGTATGACGATTTGGGTATCAAATGCCTCACATTATAGGTCTATTTGCATGCCGAACCAGGTGCTAACTGAGACAATGCCAAATCTACAGAAAGGAACAAACAGGGGAGGTGATCTTTTTATGAATAAAGGCAAAACATTGCTCTGATATGTATCGGCATTCAAAGAAACAGATTGAATTTTTCACCTAGGATTCAAACTGACAGTGTGTATGAAAGGAAGGCCACAGCCTGCATAGCTGAAAAGCCCTGTGATGCTTTGGTGAGCAAATGCTGGGTTAGACATGAGTACAGAGGTTTAGGCAGCTTGCAGTCCTTTTTAATCTTATGATTCTATCTTCTTAATTAAATCTAAGCTCCAGGATGCCTGTTATGATTTTATATATAACCAATTGTTTTCAATACTTGCAGTATTGAAACCTAGTATTTGAATCTTTATGGTTTCACAAATAAACTCGTACTAGATTTCATTGTAAACAAATGTGAGTGTTGTAATATAAGTGGAGAGATGATCTCAGGTGAAAGCTGTAAACTAGGTTGTGCAGATTCCTTGGAAGCAGCAGCTCAATTAATATTGTGAGAGTCCACTAGACCAGGGATTGGCCGCTCCAGGCAGATTTTAGGAGGGCTTGAGGGCTATAATCTGTCACTCAGAGTAACAGAAGAGTCCAGAGGGGAGTATTTGTGTGGCTTATAGCCAAAGAAATAGGGGAGCTGACCTAAGGCGGTACAAGAAAGACTTCCTCATGCTAATAGCAGGTAGTATCAAGGGGTGTGTCTAGACTACATGCCTCCTTCGACGGAGGCATGTAGATTAGCCAGATCGGAAGAGGGAAATGAAGCCGCGATTAAAATAATCGCGGCTTCATTTAAATTTAAATGGCTGCCCCGATCTGCCGATCAGCTGTTTGTCGGCAGATCGGGGCAGTCTGGATGCGATGCGCCGACAAAGAAGCCTTTCTTCATCGGCACAGGTAAGCCTCGTGAAACCAGGTTTACCTGTGCCGATGAAGAAAGGCTTCTTTGTCGGCGCATCGCGTCCAGACTGCCCCGATCTGTCGACAAACAGCTGATCGGCAGATCGGGGCAGCCATTTAAATTTAAATGAAGCCGCGATTATTTTAATCGCGGCTTCATTTCCCTCTTCCGATCTGGCTAATCTACATGCCTCCGTCGAAGGAGGCATGTAGTCTAGACACACCCAAGGTGACCCCAAGAAGCATCACAATGGCACAAGAAAAAATCAGGGAGAATGGCACAGCTTTGGTGAAGAAGAGAACCTGAGCCACAGTGTATGCCAGGTCATGGGTTTAACTTTATCTCATTAGGTTGGCAGATTAATGTTAAAATGATGTCGTGAGGGGAAAAATCAAATAGATCTTTAAAAATCAATGTAATTCAATCTGGGATCACAAATGCTAGCATTTTTTAATAATAATTATTTTCTAATTATCAAGCAACAACATCAAGGGGAAAGTTAGGTTTCACTGAGAATCTTAATTGTTCATTTCTTACTTTAACGTAACTGGGTTTAAGTTGAATACATTCTCTTACGTTTTCTTTGAATTTGTAAATGCGTGGTTTGCGTGTAATTACAACATCCCTGCAATATTTCTTTTGCTAGAGTTAAATTGCCAATATAAACCATCAACCCTGACATAGTTTTCATTTAGGGATATTAATGTGAATTATTTGATTTTGTGTACATTGCTGTACCCCCCTTTTCTTTAATCTTCTTTCATTTATTTGTTGGTTATTTAAAAGTTGTAAAATATATGAAAGGTCTTTTCTGGCTCCCTAAGATTCATCTGTAGAGATCATCTTTAGTAATTATAAGAAGTCCCCTGGACTGTAGATTAATAAAGAACATTATAGATTTGGGGGCAGATTAACATTTTCAGCATGCTACTACAGGTTGGACCTCCCTGGTCTGACACTCTGGTGACCTGACTGGTCTCGAATGAGGGAGTTTGCCAGACCAATGGAGATCAACTCCATCCCTCTGCTGATGGGACTCCAAGGTCTCCCAGGGTTTGTCAGCAGACCTAGTGGAGCTCCCTTGCCACCAGATTCCCACTCCACTAGCCAGCCCCCACTGCCACAGCTCTGCTGTCCTGGGACCATTGGGTTCTGCTCACCCCAGACTTGCCATGGCTCCAATGCCCAGGGGCTGATGGGACTCCGCTGTCCCAGGGCCGCTGTAACTTCGCAGCTCCAAGGCCACTGTGGCTGCCATGAGTCTTGGGCACTGACACTACCACAGCTCAAATAAACTATTTGAAGGCTTCAATATCTGAGATATAGGTGAGAGGATTATTCTAGGAGGGGTGGGTGAGATTATGTGGCCTGCACTGTGCAGGGGGTCAGACTAGATGATCATAATGGTCCCTTCTGACCTTAAAGTCTATGAGTCTATGAGCTCCAGGGTGCTGGGGCTGCTGGGCTCCATTATCCTGGGACTGCTATGGCTTTTTGGCTCCAGTCTTAGGATGTTAGGGCTGCTGCAGCAGCCATGGTTCTGCTATCCCAATGTTACTATGGCTTCATTGCCTCAAGGCCTCCGGAACTCCATGGCTCCACTGTCTAAGGCTGCTGTGGCCAAACCCATAGCCACCAGCTCTCTAGTCCCGGGGCTCTCTGGTCCAGCAATATTTGTGGTGCTGACAGACCAAAGAGTCCCGGACAAGAGAGGTTCAACCTGTAGATGAATAGTTCTGGAGGCTGAAGTCCTGTAAAAACAAGGATCTTGTAGCACAAGCTCCTGAAGTGCAAAATTTCCCACAATGCTATGCCAAATATGTCTTTTCCAAGTCAGGGTTGAGCCACTAGAATTGACTGGGTAATTTTCTGTCACATATGACAGTCATGATAATAGTGTCTTTGTGGTGTGAGATTATTTGTTTTTTGATACGTCCTGATTTGTAATGAAATGTTATGCACATTTTTCAGTAAAACAAAAATAAACATTTTATTATTACAAAAGAACAAAAACATTGGAGAAGTATCATAGGAACAATCTGAAACTCTAGTTAGTGACCTAATGTGTCCATGAAACCCTAAAAAGTAAAGCAAGTGGGAAATAATCATTCAAATAGGACTTGTTTCACTCCAGATGTTGCTTTTCTGCTATTTTTTAAATCCCTTTATAATATCAGATCCATTTGCCTGTGATTACTATTTGTTAATTTTATTGGGAGTTGCCTCTGAGACCAAAAGAGTGTCAAAAAAGGAAAGAAGAGATAACAGTTTTCTTTCTGTTTACCATCTCTTTAAAGCTGTCCCCTTTGGTAACTTTAGGCCCAGAAAAGCTTCATTTCATTTGGGGTATGTACATCAGATAGAATTCAGTCCCTAGTAATAAAGCCTACTGCTTTGCTTTAAAGCTTGGAAAATATATCTTCCAATTATCTGAACTAACAGTGCTTTCATTGTTTTTGCTTTTAAATGTGATACCTTGACGTTATGTACAGACATGAAAAGAATGTTCCCAAAGTACAGAGCTTTTTTTTCTAGTATTTCAGTGAAACAAAGCAAAATGAGTCATGAGGCACCAGTGATATGAGTAGCATTCAGTCTGAGTTCCCCCATCCAATCCATATCACGTCAGAATAAAGGTTAAGCTTTTCATCCCTTCCTGAGCTATTTATGTTATTTTAAAAATATCCAAACTGATATATTTCTTCCATATTTCATTCAAAATCAGATCTCTTTTTCTGAGTGTTTGATTTTTTTCTGAAATGGATTTTCTTTAGAATATCCTTTTTTTATCTTTTATTTCATATCTTACATGGAAAATCCCTTAATCTTTTTCAAGGGCATCTTCAGACAACAACAATAATCAATGAAAAATGAGTTTCTAAGAAGCCTACTGTCTTTTTACACATGCACACACAAACACATATAAAGAATATATTTATAGACACAAAGCTTATATACATTTCTGTATGTGTATTAAATGTATTTAGTAATAGTTGTAAATAAAACAACCAAAATTTCTGTTAGTAGTCTTTTTCTGAATTATGTAGAAATTCACATAAACATACAGACAGACATAAATATGCATGTGTGAATAAATAATTGCAAAAATCAATAGAGATTGTTTTATTTACACACAGGCTGTGTCTACACTGGCGGTATCTTATGCAAAAGCGGCTGAGCTTGCGCAAAAAATTACTGCCTGTCTACACTGGCCACGTGTTCTTGCGCAAGTAAACTGACATTCTAATGTATAAAATCAGGGCTTCTTGCACCAGAACTTTGAGACTCCCACTCAAGAATAAGCCCTTTTGCGCAACTGTTCTTGTGCAAGAGGCCAGTGTAGACAGGCAACATGAATTTCTTGCGCAAGAAAGCCGTATGGTTAAAATGGCCATCAGAGCTTTCTTGCGCAAGAGAGCGTCTATACTGGCAAGGATGCTCTTGCGCAAAAGCACATCTCTTGCACAAAAGCACATTAACTACTTTAATGCAAGAACTCTTCCGCTAAAGCGTTTTTGCGCAAGATCACGCCAGTGTAGATATAGCCTCAATGTATAATAGCTACAGCAAAGTATGTGGTAGCCTCATATTTTGTTCCTTTTATACAGATTTATATCACCTTTTTAGATTATAATCATATTTACAGTACATCACACAAAGTACAATTGCTTAGATTCGTGCCTGTTGATACTTCAGTTAAGCTGGCTGATGTCATTTGAATCACAGTTTAATTTAAAACAATCAAGTACATAGAGAAAAAATTGACTTTTATTTAGGTGTCTGCTCATCTTATTATTAATTAGTCAGAGAAAATATGATTACACGTGCTATTAATTCTAGAGCAAAGGATGCATCATGGAGAGTCAGTGCTTGAGATTAAATATGTGCTGATATTAATTCAAGTAGAAATTACATGCTAGTAAACTGCAGAAAACCACATGCATACAGAATGTTCCCATGTGACATTCTGATTTTTTAGTGATTGTTTTCATTCTGAATTATGGCAAAAATGAAAAATACCAACAAACAGGAACCATCTTCCCTCAGGCAGGGGGCGTAGTTGCCTAAACCACTTCTTCTTGCAATGAGTTTAGCACCTGCCTTACTTCACCCAAAGAGCAGTTACTGGGGACTTGGAAGACCCAGGTTCACATTTCCTCTGTTGGCTTTTGCTGATCACATGTTTACGTGCTTTTCTCTCTATTTATCAGGAAAGGGCCTAGGTGCCCAAAATAGCTGTGCAAATTTCAGTGTTTTTCCTGTGATTTTCTAGGTACCATGATGCTCAGAATTTCAATGTCTATGTCTCTTCATGGATCCCATCCCATCTCTCTGTGATCTAACAGGGCTGCTCTTCTCAGTATAAATGGGAAAGAAATTGGACCTTAATCAGCCTGACTGTAGAACAACTTACCAGAGTTATTTTCAGAGTAACATGCAACATCCATTCATTGTAAAAGCTTTCCCTTACTAATGAAAAGAGTATTATTTGTATGGGGAGCATACAAGAAATAAGGGGAAAGAAGAAAAAAAATCTAAAGTAATGGAAGCAATACTTGGAAAAGAAGGAGAGGCAATCTGTTCAATTTGTCTCTTAATTTAGTATCCAGTACCTAGATACTATATAGAAATGGCAGAGAGAGAAATGACTCTGTTGGATGAATAGTCCTTTTGCAGCAGCATTACTTGCAGAGTGGAACTGATTCAGATTCTCTTTTGGTGAGCTAGTCAAATGCTGCAGTTGATATTTTGGCTCTTTTGAAAAAAATCAACAGCAAAAAATTTGCAAGAGACCATTCAATAAGAGATATCCATTGCTGTGACAGAAAAAGCCTTGCCATCTTTCACCCCAGAGCCCAAAAGTGCTTAAAAGCAGAAATAAGTGCTGTTAGACTTCCATTATGTGCTAGCTACATACAGGTGAAATATAGTGAAGGAAAATTGTTACATAGGTCAGTGTTCCTTAACAATATTTTAAAGACTTTTTTTCAGATTAAGCATGCCAAGAAGCTTTCAACTGTTCATCATATAATGCATTATGTTTCATAGTACATTTTCACCAAATTTAAAGTCAGCATCTGTTCTAAGATTTTAATCACAGCAGTACCAACTTGCAAATATAAGCCAACATTTTCACTTCTTGTCCTCCACTAATATTAGAAATTACATATAAAATAATCTGCAGTGTTGGTTAGAATTAGTGTGGAGTCAAAGGGGCACATCTACAGAGTAGCGTTATTTTGGAATAACTGACATTATTCCAAAATAACACAGTGTGCATCTACATTACAAGCCTTTATTTAAAATAATGTCGAGCTGGAGGACTTCTTACTCTGACTTATGGTAATCCTCATTTTACAAGGAGTAAGGGAAGTGGAAGGAAAAGTGTTCTTCCTTCAACTTCCTGCTGTGTAGACAGCACCAAAAACTGAAATAAGCTATTTCAACTTAAGCTATGCAGTTGACGTAGCTGAAGTTGCGTAGTTTATTCCAACTTTAGCCTTGACGTGTAGATATACCCAAAGTGAACTGTTTAAAAGATGATGTTCATTTCTGCATTGGTTGTTTGCTCTCCTCTGCTCTTGTTGATATGACCCTTTCTTCTGCTGTGTTTTTGATAAACAATAGGTGGTGATTTCTGCTTCCTACACACATTCCCTGAAAGAAATATTATTAATTATCTAAAGAGTATTTCAGACAAACTAAATTTTGCTTATGAATGCAGCCATTTGTGTATAGCATGGAGCAGCCATATTTTTTTGATCTTTTCACAGTCAGAGCAGTGAGCACTGTATAGCTCTCCAGTTGGCTTTGAGAGCTATACAGGGGTGCTGTATGGCGTCTGGATGCTTCAGGCCTACCCATTCTGACCAAAGTCACGACCTTTCTTGGAACACAGAGCTGCTCCCCACATCTTGCCCAGAGGCCTGGAGATACTACACTAGTTGGTGCTGATAATATCCAAGCTAGATATGGATTAAGCACATGAGTAGTTCCATAGGCTAATATGCAATTACTCATATGATCAAAGATAACCAGATGTTTTGCTGAACCATAGATGAGCTATCAGACAAACCAAGTGTCTAAATTAAACTAATTGACTTATAGTGAAATAAAACAACAAAAATGTGAGCATTTTGTCACACTAATTTGGCAGTCTTTTAGAATGGGTAAGGGGGAAGGAAAGAATAAAAGCCCATGTTTAGATGGCAGAGGAAATTGTTTAAACTGAAAAAAAAGTGGAAAAGCCGGAGGTTAGCAGAAACCATGTTCTTGTGAGTTAGAAGGAAGGTCCATGAAAGCATGAGGAAGGAAGTTCATTTAGGTAAATACAAGACAAGATTCTGTATATTGGCAATGTTATACAGTGACAATGTGGAAAATCTGGTGAAACATATTTGGCCATGAGCTTGTACTAGCAGTTGATGTATGCCATTTTGAAAACCACCCCTATAAGTTAGAACAGAGATGAGCAATAAAATGGTGATAGTTCATCAGGGTTAGCCAGGCGCCTCGCAAAGGGGAGCAGGGGTGGCAGTTGCCCCCGGGCGCCATGCTAGGGCAAGTGCAGGGAGAACAACTGTCCACCCCCCCACATCCCTATAATTACCTGTGGCTCCACAGATACCAGAATTGCAGCTCCTATTTGTTGCGGATCACTGTTCCAGGCCAATGGGAGCTGTGGGAAGCCATGTAGACTGGGACACCACTGCTCAGCTCCCATTAGCCAAGAATGCTGATCTGAAGTCAAGAGTAATTACAATCACCCGTTCCAGCAGATGTGAAGGTAAATATAACAGTGGTAGCCCTCCAGCAGGCTAAGCCTGGCAGACTGGATCCAGCCCACAGTCCAATATTTTCCCACCCCTCAGAAAATCACGGTGGTTCACATCTACTAGTTTTTTTCTGTATCATTTTGAATACTTCCAGTATATTAGCAGAATATATTCTAGTTGCTCAGTATACATAATTATACTTTTGCTTTAATATATTGAATGAAGAGTGAGTGTTTTCAAGCATATCTCATTTTAATTCCTTTTAAGAGTGCATTATTATAGAGACAATAGTTAGCTATTTAATTTAAAACAAGCCAAAAAATGGAGACTATGGAAACTGAATTTTAAAAAGTATTTCCACTTTTGCATATTTTTAATTTGTAGTATTATGTATTTCCTCAACCCCCAACAAAAAAATCAATATATTTGGACAAATTTTGTTCTTTGAGACTTTTCAACACACACTAAAGATTTTAAATCTGTTCTTTTGATTTCAAAGATCATTTTATATATAAGGATGCAGATATCCTTAGCCAGTCATAGAAACATAGAATACTAGGACTGGAAGGGACATCAAGAGGTCATCGAGTCCAGTCCACTTGCCCTCATGGTGGGACCCAGTACCGTCTAGACCATCCCTGAGAGATATTTATCTAACCTACTCTTAAATATCTCCAGAGATGGAGATTCCACAACCTTCCTAGGCAATATATTCCAGTGTTTAACCACCCTGACAGTTAGGGACTTTTTCCTAATGTCCAACTAAACCTCCCTTGCTGCAGTTTAAGCCCATTGCTTCTTGTTCTATGGCCAAGATGAACAAGTTTTCTCCCTCCTCCTTGTGACACCCTTTTAGATACCTGAAAACCACTGTCATGTCCCTTCTCAATCTTCTCTTTTCCAAACTAAACAAGCCCAATTTTTTCAGTCTTTTTTCATAGGTCATGTTCTCTAGACCTTTAGTCATTCTTGTTGCTCTTCTCTGGACCTTCTCCAATTTCTCCACATCTTTCTTGAAATGTGGTGCCCAGAAATGGACACAATACTCCAACTGAGGCCTAATCAGTGCAGAGTAGAGCGGAAGAATGACTTCTCGTGTCTTGCTCACAACACACCTGTTAATGCATCCTAGAATCATGCTTCCTTTTTTTGCAAATGTCATACTGTTGACTCATATTTAGCTTGTGGTCAACTGTAACCCCTAGATCACTTTCTGCCGTACTCCTTCCTAGACAGTTGCTTCCCATTCTGTATGTGTGAAACTTATTGTTCGTTCCTAAATGGAGCACTTTGCATTTGTCCTTATTAAACTTCATCCTGTTTACCTGAGACCATTTCTCCAATTTGTCTAGATCATTTTGAATGATGACCCTATCCTCCAAAGCACTTGCAACCCCTCCCAGTTTGGTATCATCTGCAAACTTAATAAGTGTACTCTCTACGCCGATATCTACATTGTTGATGAAGATATTGAACAGAACCGGTCCTAAAACAAACCCCTGCAGAACCCCACTTGATATACCTTTCCAACAGGATTGTGAACCGTTTTTAAGTACTCTCTGAGTGCGGTTATCCAGCCAGTTATGTACCCATCTTATAGTAGCCCCATCTAAGTTGTATTTGCCTAGTTTATTGATAAGAATATCATGCAAGACCGTATCAAATGCCTTGCTAAAGTCTAGGTGTACTACATCCACCGCTTCTGCCTTATCGTTATCCTATCAAAGAAAGCTATCAGATAGGTTTGACATGATTTGTTCTTTACAAATCCATTCTGGCTGTTCCCTATCACCTCATTATCTTACAAGTGTTTACAGATGATTTCCTTAATTACTTGCTCCATTATCTTTCCTGGCACAGAAGTTAAACTAACTGGTCTATAGTCTCCTGGGTTGTTCTTATTTCCCTTTTTATAGATGGGCACTATATTTGCCCTTTTTCAGTATTAGGGAATCTCTCGTGTCTTCCATGATTTTCCAAAGATAATAACTAAAGGCTCAGATACCTCCTCTATCAGCTCCTTGAGTATTCTAGGATGCATTTCATCAGGCCCTGGTGACTTGCAGATATCTAACATTTCTAAGTGATTTTTAACTTTTTATTTTTTAAAATTTTATCTTCTAAACCTACCCTCTTCCCACTAGCATTCACTATATTAGGCATTCCTTCATCAGACTTCTTGGTGAGGACCAAAACAATGAAGTCATTAAGCATCTCTGCCATTTCCAAGTTTCCTGTTATTGTTTCTCCCTTCTCACTGAGCAATGGGCCTACCCTGTCTTTGGTTTTCCTCTTGCTTCTAAATTTATTCTAGATTTATAGAATGTCTTCTTGTTTCCCTTTATGCCTGTAGCTAGTTTGAGCTCATTTTGTGCCTTTGCCTTTCTAATCTTGCCCCTGCATTCCTGTATTGTTTGTCTATATTCATCCTTTGTAGTTTGTCCTACTTTCCATTTTTTATATGACTCATTTTTTATTTTTAGATGATGCAAGATCTCCCGGTTAAGCCAAGGAGGTCTTTTGCCATATTTTCTATCTTTCCTACATAGTGGAATAGCTTGCTTTTGGGCCCTTTTATAATGTCCCTTTGAAAAACTGCCAACTCTCTTCAGTTGTTTTTTCCCTCAGTCTTGCCTCTCATGGAACCTTACCTACCAGCTCTCTGAGTTTACCAAAATCTACCTTCCTGAAATCCATTGTCTCTAATTTTCTGTTCTCCCTTCTACCATACCTTGGAATCATAAACTCTATTATTTCATGATCACTTTCACCCATGCTACCTTCCACTTTCAAATTCTCAACCAGTTCCTCCTTATTTGTTAAAATAAAATCTAGAACAGCATGCCCCCTAGTAGCTTTTTCAACCTTCTGAAATATAAAGTTGTCTTCAGTACTATAAACCAGGATATTTGAAGAATTCTATGTACTGTATAATAGAGACAATAACAACAGGAAGTTTTATTTACATATTATTTTTTCCATTAGATTACATTACACATATCCCTTCAGTTGAAGATAGCCAATGTGTACCACTTTATAGTTTAGCTGTTTTCAGATGTAACTATACCACAGATATGGTAATTATTTTTCATTTTGCTTCAGTATCTTTTTAGCCACCCATATCATCGTTACCAAATGTTTCAAGAGATGAGTAGAAAGGTTCTTCCACTTCTTACCGTGTATCCTGTAAATTACCTCCTGTAAACTTAGACAAACAAGATGGTGAGGTAGCATATTTTATTGAGGCAATATATATTGGTTAGAGGGACAAGATTTTGGGCTTACCCAGACTTAACCCACCTTGTCCCTCTCATATCCTGGGACCAACATAGCTACAAGAACCTGCATATAATCCTGTAAACTTGTCAAGTCATTTACCAGGTCAAAGCAACATTAGAACAGCAACCCTCTTCTGATACATTGAAATTCACCCCTACACAGAGGATTGTCAGAAGGCCATTGTAATACTTAAGTCCCATGTAAGCCCTGCTTTGAGAGTTTAATGAATTACAAAGTGACTTTCATCCTATAAAGAGAACTCTAAATAGGTGGTTATCAATAAAGACTATGGATTTGCTTAACAAAAATTTGCTTCCACTGTTCCAGATAAATATCCTTATCTGCAGTTAGAAATGCTCATCAAAGGAGACATCTACATGAGGAGAGACATGTTCTGCAAATAGTAATTGTGAAAAGAAATATTACTTCTTTTTTTCAGTTTACAGTCACATTTAAATGTGACTTCTTGTGACAAATTCCAAACATATGGATATTGAAGGAGGGGCGTGGGTGGAGGTGGTGAGAAAGAGTGAGAAAGAGACAGAGGTATGAAAAGAGCTTGCTTTTGCAGTCAGAACAAGTCATTGCAAGACTTTCCTGATCTTATTTAGCTAATGGCATATTATGTTCTCTTTTATATGAAGCTAAAAAAAATCAATAATTGGTACTAAAGAGTCTGGTAGAAATAAGAGCACTTTTCAACATTTTAGTATTCTTGAGAAAAAAAGGTCAAGTGAATTAAATGGCTAGAGTAATCAAATGGATCACACGTAAACATTTTTGGTTTATACTTCTTATGATTAAGTGCCACTCTTATTTGCAAAATGTCAAAATAGAAAAGTGATTTACCATCTTTAATAACCAAATATTTTATGGAGAATGTTGTGGTGATACATAACTAAAAGCATGACGAAAAATAATGAAACATTTAGAGCAAGGCAAATGACTGATGTTTTGGCAGTTACAGGAAATTAAAATAATAAAAAAAAAATCAGTTTCACACAAACAGAAACATTCCAAACAACTTCAGCAAATTGAAAAAGTGCACAAAATTTCACTTTACAAGAGCTTGTTTTGCCTCCTTTTTGACCATTAGTCCAGTGGTAAAGGCAATTACTTGGGAAATTCCTCAACTTCAGGAACCTGATCCAATTATTTAACATATTAATTTGCTTTATATGTTTATTGATATTTAAAAGTTATTTTTTCACAACTTCCATGCTCTCATGCTTCCAACATTTTGTTTATTCACAATGAAAGGGCTTAAATAGGAGAGACTAAGGAAAGCCTATCCCAGAAAATACGATAGCCTAGTGGCTAAGGCATTTTCATGCAGTGTGGGGAACCGCTGTTAGAATTCTTTCCTCACATCAGCTAGCGGGGCAACTGAATGTTGTTCTCCCTCCTCCCTGAGGAGTCTCCTAATTGCTGGGCTAAAAGTAACATTACACAGCTACAATATTAAAATGTGTTCATATTTTTAATAGTTAAAATTTAATATTTCCAGGAGATCAGTTTGATATAGATCTACGTATGAAAAGATTGCTTCCCAGTGTGAGAATTAAATCAAATAGCCAAATATTTTATTTTAGCATTTAAATGATCATTTTATAGCCTTAAAATGCTAATTCAAATACTAAAGTGCAGTACAAGAATGCTGAAAAAGGAGGGACACAATGGATGTGTCTAGACTACAGGATTTTTTTTTTAAGTGGCCTTTTTTGAAAAAACTTCCCCTGCATCTAGACTGCTGCCACGTTCTTTCAAAAGTAAATCAACTACAGAAAACCTCATTTTACGAGGAATAACACCTTCTTTCGAAAGAGGTTTGCAGTTTAGATGTAGCCAATGCTATGAGTGCGGAAATTAATCCTCAGTAAAGAGAAAGCTACACCAAAAAGAGATTAGAAGAAATGACCCTAATTCAGGGGTAGGCAATAAAATGTGGGGACGTTGCCAGAGTTAGCCCCCGGTGGGCTGCCATCACTTTATTTACCTTTGCCTCCACTGGTACTGATGATTACAGGAAGTGGCGTGGAATGAGACACTGGGATACCAATTACTGCAGCTCCCGTTAGGTGGGAATAATGCCAACAGGAGCTGCAATTGTCCGTATCTGCAGAGGCATAAGTAAAATGCGGTGGTGGCACTCACTACTTCTAAGTAGGGGACAAGTGTAGACATACCCAAAGAGAGAAGGCTCCACTGAAGTCAGTGAGGAGTTTTTCCATTAGATTCAATGGAGCCAGTATTTTACCCATTGAACTCAATTAAAAGACTCCCAGTAATTTTGGTGGGCATTAGATCAGGCCTACCAACAGAAATATTAAGATAGGCCTTTAGAAACTAAACTACCTTCATTCTGCAGAGCTGTGCTTTATGAAGTCCTAATAAATGCTTGCAAAGTCTTACTGAAGGAAAAAAAGATGGAGATAATATTTCATACAATGAAGAGATGGGATGAATATAGAAATAATAAAACATAGAAGGTGATAATGTCACCACATTTGACTTATCTTGCATGAAAAGGTCAGAGTCAAAGCATTTTATAAGATTCAAATAAAATCCCAAGACATACAGGGTAGATAATTCAACAGTGACTTGGTTATATTAAAAGGTTACTAGTTCATAGATAGAAATTTGCCTCTTTGACATCCTGTGTGCATTTTATCACAATAGGTGCTCCTCTTATAAATTTTTCTCTTAACCTCTGTTATCTGTCTGCTGGACATTCAAGGATAGCAAGGAGATATTTTTCAAATGCTTTTGGAGAAATCTCATACACAGTAATTTAAATATAGAAACAAGGACTATAAATAAAAAAAATGGAATCATTGGACTGGAAGGGACCTCAAAAGGTCATTTAGTCCAGTTCCTGCTCTCATGAATTCTTTTAATAACAGAAATTATCCTTTTTATTTTCTAAAATTGTTAATTTGTATGTAGTGCTTCTGAAAGGTGCATAGAGGTATGTCTTGTATCTACAAAGCAGGCAGAGCCTACTTGGGCAGTAGCAGAGCCTCCTACTGTCACACTAATGTATCTCAGTCCTGGTTTGAGTTCACGAAGGGTATGTCTACACTACTCTCCTATTTCGAAATAGGAGGGTAATGTAGGCATACTGCAATTGCAAATGAAGCCCGGGATTTGAATTTCCCGGGCTTCATTTGCATAAGCGGGGCGCCGCCATTTTTAAATCCCCGCTCGTTCGAACCCCGTGCCGCGCGGCTACACGCAGCACGAACTAGGTAGTTCGAACTAGGCTTCCTAGTTCGAACTACCGTTACTCCTCGTGGAATGAGGAGTAACGGTAGTTCGAACTAGGAAACCTAGTTCGAACTACCTAGTTCGTGCCACGTGTAGCCGCGTGGCAAGGGGTTCGAACGAGCAGGGATTTAAAAATGGCGGCGCCCCGCTTATGCAAATGAAGCCCGGGAAATTCAAATCCCAGGCTTCATTTGCAAGTGCGGTATGCCTACATTACCCCGCTAGTTCGAACTAGCGGGGTAGTGTAGACATACCCAGAGATTTATACTCCCACTGAAGTTAGCAAAACTCCTTTGAAAACAAAGAGTAGTCCTGAGACACCACAGGGTACGTCTATGCTGCGGAGCTACTTGGGGATACTGGAAGTATCCCAGAATAGCTATTCTGTGTCTATTGAAGTAGCCCATTATTTCAAAATAGATTTCAAAATAATGGGTGGCTTTTTCTGACATCCCGGTAACCAGGCCTGCACAACATATGGCCCGCAGGCCGCATGCAGCCCGAAGGGGCTCATTGTGCAGCCCACGACAACTTTTGGAAAGTTTGAACTCTTGTGCCAGCGCCTCTCTCCCTAATGTCAGGGACGCACACACGCTCTGGCCCCGCCCTATGCCTGCATGTGGCCCCACCCCCGCTTCTGGCTCCCGTCCCAGGACTTGGCCCTCCTGCATGCCTCTTGGCTTGGCGGCTGCTTATGTGGCGCAGACCGCTGTCAGAATGCCGCGTTCCCTGTGCAGCATGGAGGTTGGCGCTTTTGGAGTGCGGGGCGGCCCCATCCCGTCACAGCTCACCAGCTGGTAAAATCTACGCCCTGTCTATATTATAACTTGTATCAGAGGGAACAAATTTTGTGCCGTGAGATATTTCTTCTCTTTGTGTGTGACTGTGAGTCTTTCCTTTGTGAATTTATTCAACAAAATCTTGAGCTTTCAACAAAATCTGTGGTTGCGTGCTGAAGCCGGGCAGTGCGGGGTTTTTTTGTATGTCTTTTTTGAAAGATCCCTTATCCCTCAAAAAATGTGGTTTACAGGATCGTTCGAAAAAGGGTTTATTTTTCTACTGATCCGTATCGAGACTGCTGGGTTGTTTTTTTTAAAAAAAGTTCCGTTTTGAAAAAAGGCAGCAGCCATATTTATGCTAATGAAGTGAAGGATATTTAAATCCCCTCTTCATTAGCAATCTCGATATGACTAATCTACTTATCTCTGACGACAGAGGTGTAGTCTAGACGCATCCATATATTCAGTATCATGAGCTCTTATGGGCAAAACCTACTTTTCTTCAGATGATACGATCTGAGTCATCTCATCTGAAGAAGTGGATTTTGCTCACAGAAGTTAATTATATATATATATATATATATATATATATATATATATATATATATATATATATATATATATATATATATATATATATATATATATTGTTAGTTTCTAAGGTGCCACAGGACTTCTTATTGGTTTTAAAGTTACAGATTAACATGATTAATCCTCTGAGACTTAAAAACTCCTTTGGATATCAATGGAGCGACAACTTCACCTGCTATTTCTATGAATGACAAAATAGCTCACTCCATTCATCAGTGGTTTGAGCATTGGCCTACTAAACACAGAGTTGTGAATTTGATCCTTGAGCGGTCCATTTAGGGATCTGGCCAAATCTGTCAGGGATGATACTTGGTTCTTCCATGAGGGCAGGGGAGTGGGCTTAAAGGCCTCTCAAGATCCCTTCCAGCTCTGTGAGAAAAGGTATATTCCCATATAGGTATTACTTCCTTGGTAAACCTCCTGCAATGAGGTTTACCAGATAATTCAAATTAGGGGCTTTAAATCAGACTCCCATTTCACTACCCCTGTGTAGACGCGGGTAGTTACTCCAGGCTAGTGAATTTCTAAAATGGCGACTGACCAGGAGCATGCAAATCAAGCACGGGATATTTAAATCCCGGGCTTGATTTGCAACTTCGGTATGCTTCATTTGCCTCCCTACTTTGAAGTAGGGGGCAAATATAGACATACCTTTACGGTGTTAGCCAAGACATTGGATTTTCTAGTTGAAATCAAGGAATGCTGTATGTGACTCTATTTTTGGGAGTCTTGTAAGCTTTCACAGGTGGTGATTTTGAGCACAGGTGCTAAAACTAGGAATACTAGGGGTGCAGTCACATTCACTTGCTTGATTTCCATTATACAAGGGATAGTTTAGTTCAATGGCTGTCAGCACCCACATTATACAAATTGTTCTAGCACGGTTGTATTTGAGGTGTGGGAATTATAAATGTAAGAGAAATGAAGAAAACAGGTGTCCAGGGGAAGTTTCAGTATGGCACTGGATAAGGGGAGTCAGCGTGGAAACCAAAAACAGTGAAGTAATACTAGGAGCAGAGATTTAAGATCAGCATTAGTGTATCATTCATAGAATAACGTCCAACAACTTTTCCTTTTAATTTAATGACAATGACAATAAAATTCAAAAAATACAAAGTTTTTTTTCTCCATGTCAAGACCTTCAGCCAAAATAAAATCTGCCCTCTTGCAACACATATACTTCCTCACTTCCTGGAAATAGGTCATAAAATATCTATACTCTTATTTCATGGAAATTAAATATAAATGAAAGAAAATCCTTCTGCCTAATAGAAGGGTCAATATCACTAGAGAACTATACATATATCTACTCCCCCCATATATATAAACCAGGTTTAAGTGGTGTTGGTTGGTCCTTAACTCAATACAGTTTTGATTTTCTTCATTTAAATCATTGCTTTGTGGTGGACTGAGGATGAGAGGTCCAGTAAACAGGCTGCCCCAGGAAGAGAGGACAACCCCAGCCCTTTCTAACTGCAGCAGCTTGGGGCCAGGTGAGAAGTGCTTCTCCATGGCCACAGTAGGTCCAGTGGGCACACCTAGGGGAGGGGTGCTTGTCTTCCTGCTGGGCAGGTCTAGATTCATCTGCCTCCTGTGTCCCCCACCCCAGCCAGATTGAGGAATAGAGCGAATTATGAATTTTCCTCTTACTCCCTAAGGAAGGGGAGCAGCCAGCAATGTTCCCTTATGAATTGAGGGGGAATAGCTTTGGCCCCCTGTCCTATAAAGGGTGACTGAAGAGTGGGAGCTTCAGGGCTGGGGTAGTCCCTGGGTCGGGGGGGGGGGGGGGGAGTGTCTGCTCCTAATGAGCCTTATCACCTGCCTGGTGATTCTCTCTCTTTTCTGTATGGTTTTATGCATCCCCATACAAACTGGGGAGTGGAGCACAACCAAACTCTTACTTGTTTTAAGTTATTATAAGAGAAAGCTGTATACCAAATTTGGTAGTCCTAGTTCTTATAATTTAGGAGTTCTGTTTATGCATCTTTGTATAAAGGGTGGGGGAGAGAGTTTCAGCCCCTCTTCCCCACTCACACAACCTAACCCTTGCCTTGCTTTGAGGATTCCACACACCAAATTCTGTGGTCCTAACTCTTAGGCTGCATCTACACTGCAGGCTTTTTGCACAAGAACAGCCATTCTTGAGCAAACATTTTCAGAGCATCTACACTGCACGTGTGTTCTTGCACAAGTAAATTTACAGTAAAGCATCAGAAAACAGGGCTTCTTGCCCAAGAGTTATTCCTCTCCCAACAAGGAATAAGCCCTCTTGCACAAGAGCTCTTAAGCAAGAAGGCAGTGTGGACGGGCTTTCTTGCACAAGAGAGCATCCACACTGCCATGGAAGCTCTTGCACAAAAGCACATCTCTTGCGCAAAAGCACTTGGCAGTGTGGACGCGCTCTTGTGCAAGAGTTCTTGCACAAAACTGTTCTTGCGAAAGAAGCCTAAAGTGTAGACGTAGCCTTATAATTTAGGAGGAGTTCTTGAACAAACAGACTTACAGATAAAGCTAGTAGCACTATAAAGACTAAGAAAACATGAAGATGGTATCATGAGCTTTTGTGGGCACAACCCATTTCTTCAGATGACTGGAGTATTAGAAGTCCAGATCCAAGAACAAATAAGAGAAGGGGAAAGGGGAGAAGAAAAAAATTGAGAAAAAAGGAGGGGAGAAAAAAAGAGAGAGACAGTGAGTAGATGGTTCAAATAGTTACAAGAGGCTGATAAGAAAAATTAGCACCTCCATTGTCTGTGAGGTTGGTTAAGTCATTAGGATGTGGAAGATAGTGTGTGAGCCAGATGATCTCTCTGTTCATACCATTTGTATAAGAATTAAACTTGTGAATGAGGTTAAATTCCAACTGTCTCTATGTATTTGGCTTGTGGATTTGGCCTGTGTTAAGGCTGTTCCCCACTCTGGCGTGAAAAATGCAGAAATTGAGGGCCTACAAGAGCACTCCAAAACCTTGCCTATATAGGCTCTGGTACAAAAGCTTCCCGCCGCAACATCCTAATCCCCAGATTTTGGGGGACCTGCTGCCATCACCAAAGTAATTTCAAGAAAATCAGGGAAGATATCACTTGGGAAATCCCCTCCCTAAGGGAAAACTCTCCCCCTTGTCCCAACCTCTGTTTTGCTTGGAGTTGGGAAAAACAGAGGGAATCCACAGACAACATTAGCAAGCTCAGACATTATTTTCCAACACCCAAAAATGTTCCTGTGGCTAGTGCGGAGATCGTGGACATTGGAGGCTTCCCCCCAAACCTCGATGAAGTCCACGATCTCCGCACTAGACCAAGCGGGCGCCCACCTCTTGCAGTCCCGGCAGGCTCCTGGGAGCCGCCAGGCTCGTCCCGGGAAGAGGGCGAGGGCTGGGTGGCATCGGGTGGCTGGCTCATGGCGTGGCAGGTGCAGTGTCTGCTGGCTGGGTGCTGGCAGCCTTGCAACTGGCACAAACTGTGTAGCCTGCCCGTGGCCCTTTAAGGGCTCCGGGGCCGGGAGGGGGGCAGACAAGTTTCCCTGGTGTTGGCCAGAGTGGCCACCAGGGCAAGCTGGGAAGGGTTAGCCTCCCACTAGTTCGAATTAAGTGGCTACACAGCCCTTAATTCGAACTAGCTAATTCGAACTAGGCATTAGTCCTCGTAGAATGAGGATTACCTAGTTCGAATTAAGCGCTTCGCTAGTTCAAATTAAGTTTGAACTAACGGAGCACTAGTGTAGTGCCTATCAAAGTTAATTCGAACTAACGTCTGTTAGTTCGAATTAACTTTGTAGTGTAGACATACCCCCTGGTTCTAAGTTACTTGCCCAGATAAGACTTTCACAATGGTGCTCTAATCTACCGGTTATATTACACCACTATTTCATTTAACTACAACGTACTGACAAAGTATTTTGACACTTATTTTGACACAGTGACAAAAATGACACTACTATATAATTTCTCTAAAATATTCCAAGAACAGTTCAGCCTTTTTCTCATTCACTGTGGTGGTTGACTTTGTCACTGAGGGTACGTCTGCACAGCAGCATTATTTCAGAATAACTCATGTTATTATTTTAAAATAACAAAATGTGTGTCTACAGAGCAAGCCATTATTTCAAAACAATGTTGAGATGGAGGACTTCTTACTTCAACTCCTGTATCCATCATGTCATTAGGAATAAGGGAAGTCAGAGAGGGTATGTCTACACTACCCCGCTAGTTCGAACTAGCGGGGTAATGTAGGCATACCGCACTTGCAAATGAAGCCCGGGATTTGAATTTCCCGGGCTTCATTTGCATAAGCGGGGAGCCGCCATTTTTAAAACCCCGCTGGTTCGAACCCAGTGCAGCGCGACTACACGGGCCTCGAACTAGGTAGTTCGGACTAGGATTCCTATTCCGAACTACCGGTACACCTCGTGGAATAGTGACTATTTTCTTCCATTATTTGATCTGAGGAAGTGGGTCTGGCCCACGAAAGCTCATCATCTAATAAACCATCTTGTTAGTCTTTAAAGTGCTACATAGACCTGTATTTTGTTTCAGCATCACCAGACTAACACGGCTACATTTCTACCACTATTCTGTATATCTGTAAGGGTATGTCTACACTACAAAGTTAGTTCGAACTAACGGATGTTAGTTCGAACTAACTTTCCTAGGCACTACACTAGCGCTCCGTTAGTTCGAACTTAATTCGAACTAACGGAGCGCTTAGTTCGAACTAGGTAAACCTCATTTTACGAGGACTAACGCCTAGTTCGAACTAGCTAGTTCGAACTAAGGGCTGTGTAGCCCTTTAGTTCGAACTAGTGGGAGGCTAAAGCTTCCCAGGTTTCCCTGGTGGCCACTCTGGCCAACACCAGGGAAACTCTATTGCCCCCCTCCCGGCCCCGGAGCCCTTAAAGGGACACGGGCTGGCTACTCACTTTGTGCCAGCTGCAAGGCTGCAAGCACCCGTGCCTGCACAGCCTGCACCTGCCACAACATGAGCCAGCCATCCGAGGGCTCCCAGCCCTCCACTGCTCCCCAGGACCAGCCTGGCGGCTTCCAGGAGCCTGCCCGGGGGCGCAAAAGGCGGGCGCCCGCCTGGTCAAGTGCGGAGATCGTGGACCTCATCGAGGTTTGGGGAAGCCTCCAATGTCCACGATCTCCGCACTAGCCACCGGAACGCGGCCGTCTACGGACGCATGGCTGCCAGCCTGGCCGCCAGGGGCCACCAGCGCAGCCGGGAGCAGGTGCGCTGCAAAATTAAGGACTTGCGGCAGTCCTACTCCCGGGCTTGCCTGCCAGGGGCCGACCCAGAGGCCTGCCCCCACTTCCATGCCCTGGACCGCATCCTGGGGCCTCATGCCGTCCCTGCCCCCCGGGACGTGATTGACCCCGGGGCAGAGGGACCGCTCCTGGAGACAGAGGAGGAGGAAGAGGGCTCTGAGAGCCAGGAGCCTGCCGCCAGCCTGCCCAGGACCCGGGACCCCCGAGGCACGCCACAGACCCGCTCGCCTGCATCGTCAGAGGCCGGGGAGGCGTCCACCTGTGAGTACCCTCGTGTTCCCCTTATGTGTACGGGGGGCTGGGGCGAGAGGGAGCCCCGGGACCGTGCGCCTGGGCCTTGCCCACCACGGAGCAGCAGCTGGGGATCCTGCAGGGGCCCTGGCCTTGCAGAGGGGAGCTGGGTTTCACACACCTGGGCCCCTGGGGAAATTGACCGCTGGTCTTCTTGCACCACAGCTGCAGCACCTGGGCCTGCAGGGCGCACCACACCGCCTGCAGCAGTCACCCGCGCCCGGGCAAGCAGGACAGCCAGGAACCAGGAGGACTACCAGAGGCGGCACCTCCGGTTCCTGGACCGACAGCTTCGTCTCCAGGACCACTGGGTCCAGGAGGACCTCAGGCTGTGCCAGAGGAGTCTGGAGGCCCAGGAGGAGCAGGGCCGTGCCCTGCGAGGCCACCTCCAGAGCCTGCTGGACCGCTTTCCATTTCCTCCTCCCCCTGCTCCCCCTCTTGCTCCCCCTCTTGCTTCCCCTGCTCCCCCTGCTCCTCCTGCTTCCGCTCCTGCTTCCTCCACACTCCCTGTCCCCTCTGCCCCCCCCCTCCACAACCATTCCCCACCGACGCCCCCGGACCCGCAGTTTGGCGAGACGGGAGAGGCAGCCGGACTCCCACCCCTGAGCTTTCCTTTCCCTTCCTCCCTTCCCTCCCCTCCCCTTCCAGCTCCCTCGTCCCAGGTTTCCCCCTCCCTTCTCCCACCTTCATTCCTCCCTCCCCCCACCCCAGTTCTGTGAAATAAACAGATGTTTTTGTTGGAAAAACAGGTGTCTTTATTTGACAGTAGGGAGGGAGGGGAAAGGGGAAGGGGGGGGTAGGGTGGAAGAAGGCCCCAGTGGGGCATGCAAGGAGAGGTCAGTCCTCCTCCTCCTCCACCTGGAAGCTCTCCCGCAGGGCTTCCCGGATCCGGATGGCCCCCCGCTGGGCTTCCCGGACGGCGGCGGTATGGGGCTGACCATAGTGTCCAGCCATGTGGTCAGCCTCAGCCATCCAGGCTGGCAGGAAAGCCTCCCCCTTCTGCTCACACAAATTGTGGAGCACACAACATGCCGCCACCACGGGAGGGATGTTGTGCTCGGCCAGGTCCAGACGGGTGAGGAGGCATCGAAAGTGGCTTTCAGTCGCCCGAAGGCCCCCTCCACCACGATGCGGGCCCTGGTCAGCCTGGCATTGAAGGCCTGGCGGGAGGGATTGAGGTGCCCCGTGTAGGGCTCAATGAGCCACGGCTGCAGTGGGTAGGCGGCATCCCCCACGAGGCAGATGGGCATGTCCACGTCCTGCAGCCGCCGGCACACGGAGGAGTTGCGGTACACCCGTGCGTCGTGTGCTTTGCCGGACCAGCCCACATTTATGTCCATGAACTGTCCCCGGTGGTCACACACAGCCTGCAGGAGGATGGAGAAGTACCCCTTGCGGTTGATGTACCGGGACGCCTGGTGTTCCGGGGCATGGATGGGGATGTGCGTCCCGTCGATGGCCCCCCCGCAGTTGGGGAAGCCGAGGGCGCCGAATCCCCGGATGACGGCGTCCGGGTCGGCGAGGCGGACCACCCTGCGGAGCAGCACCCGGTTGATGGCCTTGACCACCTGCGGAGAGAGACACAGCAAAGCGCCAATCAGTGGGGCGCCCGGGTGGCTGGGAGCGTGCGTGTCCTGGCAGTGCCCCGCGCCCCACTCCCGGAAGCAAACCCCCTGGCGGCGTGTAGTACGGCCGGGACAGCCCGACCCCTCCGGTGCGGGGCGCTTTCGCCTCCTCCCGCCCCCCCCCCTTTGTCCCTGGGGCGGCCCATCCCCTCCTCGCAGCTCCCCTTCCCCCCCGGCTCGGTGGCCGACGAGCGCCGTACCTGCATGAGCACCGCTCCGACGGTGGATCTCCCCACGCCGAACTGGTTCCCGACGGATCGGTAGCTGTCCGGCGTGGAGAGCTTCCAGAGGGCGATGGCCACACGCTTCTGGAGGGGGATGGCGGGCCTCATGCGAGTGTCCCTTCTGCGCAGAGCAGGGGCGAGCCACTCGCAGAGCTCCAGGAAGGTGTCCCTCTTCATCCTGAAGTTCTGGGTCTACTGTTGGTCTCCCCAGTACTCCAGGACGATGCGGTCCCACCAGTCGCTGCTGGTGTCCAGACGCCAGATGTGGCAGGGCACGCCGGTGCCTGGGCGCCGCCGCAGCTGCTCCATGGCCCTCAGCGTGGCCAGGCAGAGAGGCAGGGGGCTGACGTGTACCAGGTGGAACCGGGCAGCCTCCAGCCATTGCTGGCAGGCTTGCAGTAGCAAGTCCATAAACTGCACCAGAAAGTGCAGGGCGAGCTCTGGCTCCATGTTGCCATCTGCGGCGGCGTCCCCGAAGGGAAGCACCGACACACACAGGCGCAGAGAAAAACGCTTTGCTGTCCTTCGGCGAGGTAGGCAAGCAAGTGGAAAAACTGAGAACCGGCTGTCTAGGGGGGTCCCTTTAAGCACGAGCCTCAGATAGCCTCAGACAGCAGCCATACAAAGCAACTACTGACCTGATGCCCTGCCGGAACTGGTTTCAGCCACCCTTAAATGCGCCTCTGCGTCCAATCAGTGTGGACGCGCTAGTTCGAATTAGCAAAACGCTAATTCGAACTAGTTTTTAGTTCTACATGCGCTAGTTCGAATTAGCTTAGTTTGAATTAACTAATTCGAACTAAGTTAGTTCGAATTAGCGCTGTAGTGTAGACATACCCAGGGGTACTTACAACCTAAGATTGGGGTCCCTTATGGGTCCCTCCTCTATAAGGGACCAAAGTAGTCACCCAAAGCACTTCAGCTGCCACCTTAGCCAGCAAGAAGTCTCATGAGCAATCCCCTTAAACTCGCCAGTTTTGTATATGCCACAACCAGCACCATATCTTGCACAGATGAGAGTTATACAAACCAAGCTCACCAACTCTGAACAGGTTCTCCCAGTCTCAAAGGACCAGCCACAATCCCAGGTCAGTTTATATCTCAGATTCAAAGGAGCACATTGTGCCAGTCCTTTAGAATCTAAAATCTAAAGGTTTATTAATGAAAAGAAAGAAAAGGTTGAAAGTAGGATTATTAAAGAAAGCACATTACGTACATATATCAATCACTAAGTTTTTGATGCAGGCTCTTAGAGGAGATATAATGAACTGCTAGCTTAAAAGTCTCTGGAGTACATCCTATGTTAGGATGGGTCAACAAATCCTTCCCAGCCCTCTGTCCATAGCAAGGATTCTTCTGAAGTCAAGAGCAGGATTGAAGACAAGTTGGAAGCACTCTCGGGATCCTTGTATAATCTTGCCCATGCTGAGGGAAAAATCTTTTGTTCTCCTGACTGATGGTATCTCCCAAAATGATCACATAGTCAAGTGACCTTTCCATGTCCCTTATGCAAGCAGTCATGGGGAACTTGCTAGTCTGCAAGTTCCCAGACCCATTTTTCAGGTATTTATTGGCAACCTTGAGAGCCTTTGTCCATGTAGCATCACTAATCATCATAGCCATTCACTGAATAACCATTCCTCATAATAGGTTGTCGTTGCCTATTGCTGTCTTCCAGAGAACATTTAAAATATAAGAACAGCACCCATATCCATAATTTACTTACAAAAATCATACAAGTATATGAGTAGCATACACAGAATCAGCATAGCATAAGCTTTCACTCGATCTATTTTGCCCACTTTGCACAGAATTTGGGGCAAACACACAACAATGGGTGCAACAAAGGTCTGCCTGCTCACATTAAAAATGAATAATTTGACATGTGTCTATAGAGATTAGACAAATGGAGTATTTTTAGTAAGTGATGGCAAAAATGTATGGATTTTTTCTTTCATTCATTTATCTTATCATAGAAGAATATATTAGGATGGAGAACAATGGCTATTGTAAGAGATATTTTCCTTTCTGTGTATGCTATTTTTACAAGTATGCAAACTATGTGCTTTGTACATTTCCTCTAAATAATTCTTAGACTATTTTTAAGATAACCTTTTCAGGAAGATTTAGTTTAATTTGATTTAATTTTATTTCTTTTTCCATGGGGGATTTGTCTCTGAATGACTGGAAAATTATTTTATTTGAAACTATTTGTGAAATTTTTCAGGACAAGATCCTCAAATGTAGCCAAGTGTGATGATGCTGAGCATAACAATGCCTAACTTTTAGATTCTTAGAAAAATATAGGAATCCACAGAGTTAATCACTGAGGCTTCCTATGGAATGAATGGGTAGACATAGGTGCCTGAGAATGGGATCCCATTTTTCTGATTAAGCTAGCCATTGGGAGATGTTGAGGACAGAGTTGAGTTCCCTCTTTGGGATTTGATCACCTATATTTGGACTAGAAAAAGATGCCTCTCTTTGCTTGGCATGAACAACTGAGAATCGTCTCCTGAAGTTATTTTCCTAATTGTAGTTGTTGTTAGAGATCTCTTAATCTCTGCTGTTGAAACTGCTCCTCCACCTTGGATAAATACCTAAATTGTCACTGGAGGAAGACATGAAAGAGAGGGAGAAAATAAATGAATAAATATGACTTCATAGCATTATGGTTAGGATTGTCACATGGAGGGAGGAAACCCAGGGTCCAGGCCCCACCTTCAATTTAATTATTCATCCACAATGTGACTGCTTTAACAGGAGTGATTGAGGGAGCCCCATATCCAAATATCTTACACTCAGTGATTAGTGAATTCATCTGAATGGTAGCAGACCACCGTCCAAATCTTTTCTCTCCATCCTGCATGAGTGCGCTAATCTTCTCTGAATGGATTTTAAAGAGGCCCTGATCCAGATGGCATGCTCTCCATGTATCTACTAGATCAGGCCCCACAGACAAAATGGACATTTCTCTACCAGTTTTCTCCTCGAGTGAAAATCTGTTTGGGAGTTCAGGCATCCACATGTTTAGAAGCAGAAGTGTAAGGGACTTACTTCTAATGTGAAAATTTTGCCAACACATTTGTCCAACCTGATTAGTTACACTAAATCATGTGCTGTTATTTCAGATGATTAATAGATGACTTATGCACCTAAACAAATAATTATTGATTTAAATTACATAGCACAGGGACTTCAGGGGGGGTAGCTGAGTTAGTCTGTACAGAAAAAAACAACAAATGGTCTGGTAGCACTTTATAGACTAACAAAACGTGTAGATGGTATCGTGAGCTTTCATGGGCACAACCCACTTCTTCAGATGACCGGAGTTTTGAATTTAGGATGTGCAGACCCAAAATGAATGGGGGGGGGGAGAAAGCAGAGGGGGAAGATAGGGAGCTAGGGGGAATCAATAAGTATCTGAAGATTGGGTAGTTAAAACAAAGCAGATAACAATCAAAGTCAATTGATAGTATCCATCCTGACATAGGAGTCTAAACAAAGAGCTGTTTACACCTTCAATGACTGTTAAGTTGATAGTCCAAAATTTGAAATATTGAAATATACACTGATTTTTGGGTGATTATTAAGGGTGAGAGTAATTAAAGTTTCTTTCCAGTACTGTAATGTCACACCTCCTGAGGGGAGTTCAGGGCAGGGGACAGCTGCTCAGGGCAGGGAGGTGGAAGTGTGTGTGGGGAGTAGGAATCAAGTTTGAGGGGCATGAGGAGAGGTTAAGGGCAGGAGGCTGGAGTTTGGATGTGCAGAAATCAGGATTAGAGGATGTGGGGGTTCAGAAGTCAGGGCAGGGGGCTTAGGACAGGGTGCTGGATATATATATATGGGTAAGTGCAGGATACAAGGGTGCCATTTTTCTGTGAGGGAGGAGGCCTGCAGCCGCACTACATGTATGTATACACTTCAGAGTTTTTCCGGAAAAACTATACTTATGTCCATATTGCAATTGTGTTCTTTTGACAAAGTCAAAAGAATGCAGGAGGTTTTCCAACAGCAGTAAACCTCTCTTTCCACGAGGAAGAAGCAGGAAAGAAGAGCTCTTTCAGAAAAAGGTGCATGTGGACAGGGAAGAGGGAGGGGTTTTTTTTGAAAGAAGAGGCCTCCGGGAAAAAGCACAAATGCCCTTGTAGCCATTCTGTCCATAGTAATCACAACTTAAATGTGAGATAGCGTCAATCAATGTGGACACTATATTTTGAAAAAGCAGATAGCTTTTTCGATGTGCATTTGCTGCGTGGACGCTCTCTTTCGAAAAAAGTTTTTCCAGAAGATCTCTTCCACCATAAAAGTTTCTTCCAAAAGAAGCCTGCAGTTTAGACATAGCCTATTGGATTCCCATACCCTCTCACTCCCAGATGCCCAAGGGAGGGATAGAGGACATGCTTGAGCATATGGAGACCTCGATCTTGCAATGGGATAATTGGTGTAGAAAAGGCCTGGTTCAGAACCCAGTGTAGTAGTTTGGTTCCAGGTTCCCCTACCCTTCTAGCCTTTGCTGCTAGGCACTGCCATGACGAAGAGGGTTGGACTGTTGCCACTAAGTGCTATGGTTGTCAGAGAGGAGAATTTCTGCACTGTTGTTGCTTGGCACTACTGCTGCCAGTGAGAGTGACTTTTTGGACTCTTCCTAATTTCTTTTGCATGAAAAAATGGACTTGTAAACTCCCATTGCTGGTTGCTACTGCCCTGAAGCAGTATGGCACTTGGGACCCAGCTGACCACTAGACAGAGTTGAACAAATAATCTTACATAATATTCAAGTTTTATATTGTTTTTAATCTTGTCAATACGAAAGCCTGCCAAGCACAGTGACACATGACATTTTTATATTTAACTTTTAGGATGATTAATTTTGTGAATTCTGAGCTTGTGCCTTATGGACACTAGTGTTCTCAGATTCCTTGGTGACTTTCCTGCTCGATGAAAGCCATATCTACATCTCAATTATGTAAATGTATTCATCTCTCCAAATTCATGACAGAAAATAACATGTACTACATAGAATAAATAGTAATTTGGAGGCCTGTGCTTCTGTTGTTCAGGCTGAGGAATATATATATATATATATTTAGAAATATACAACTGTCCATCTGTCCATCCATCTGTGAGGCTGGGTGGGCTGAACCCGGTCCTGCTCCTTTAAATCCTTGGAAGCCAAAGGGAGGGGTAAATAGTATAAATGCCCAGCCCAGGAGCTCAATAAGGCCCAAGTTGCCGGAGGAGGCAGTGGCTTGCCCTAAGCTCTGGAGCAGGGAGGAGGCTGCTGACAACTTTGCTGAGGAGTGGCTCAGACCACTGGGCCCCCACACAGAAGAGGAGACTCTAGTAACCCTGCCAGAGGGTACAGATTCAGATGACTCCAAGAACCTGCAGCAACCATGGAATGAGGTAGATGTCAAGGGGGAGTTAGGAAGCAGCCCAGGGGAAGCCAACAACAGTCAGGCTGACCTCATTGTGGCAGCCACACCGATCACTGCTAGGGCCCTGAGACGGGCCATGGTAGAGTAGGGATGGCCTGCTTCCCCTTTGCTACCCCACACAATGGGTGACAGTCTCTCCTTCTCCTGCTAAAGATCTGTTGTTTGTTTGCCTGCTCCATCCTGAACAAGGGCCTGGGCCTATCTGAAACTGTGTTTGTGTACATGCCACACCCTGCCCTAAGGCCTGGGCCTGCTTAGACTGTGAACTGCTATTTGTTTGTCTGCCCATCCTGTACTCTTGGCCTGGTCTTAAAGAGGACCACTGGGTGTTGGTTTATGGGCCTGAGCACAGGACTAGGTCCCAGGACTGAGCCAAGTAGCCTACATGCCAGAACAATGGGATGTGCCTGGAATTTGATTGTTTCTCACAAAATGGAAATAGTAGGGCTTGTAGGAGGGACAGCTGTACTGTGGAATGACCACTGAGGGTCAGAAAGGGGTCAGAGATGGAGACCAGGACAGCTATAGTCCCATTGGGCCTGCAGGGGGCAGGGGTGAACACAGGAAGAGCTATCTGCTACATATTTCAGAATATTTACCTGTTTGTTTGTCCATAGCCTTCCCCCAGCTGTTCCCACTGCAGTGGTCATGTACAGGAGCTTCTCACCTGTCCCCAAGCTGCTATGATGAGTAAGGGGTTGTACTCTCTCCCTGGAGCAGCGCGTAAACTGAACCCCTCCTTCCCAGCCCCACTGTAGAACAATGATTTAAATGAGGAAAAAGAAACATATTTGAGTTGAGGAGCTAAGCAATGCTGGATAAATCTAGTGTCTGTATTATATATAATAAATGCATGACATTTTCTTATTTAAAAAGAATATGATACAGCTGCTTCTTCTGTTCATGAATGGACATGACACAAGCATGAGAGAAGCTACATAATGGGCTTTGAGATTTTTTCCTCTGAGGTCATCAAGAATATTTTTAGAAGATGTTTAGATATTATCCAGACAGTAAAGCTTTTAAATTTTTGATTGGTTATTGTGTTATGTGTTACTTGCATGAGGAACTCTTGTGAATGAACTATTTGTTGTTCATGTTTCTGGAAATCGACACTGCACATTATATACATATTTAGAAATGTGCCGAGAGGAGCACCAAGTGTCAAACATGAGTTATTTCTAGCAGCCCCAACCCTCAGAAAACAGTAATTTGCTTTTTTCTGGGGATTGATTCTACTACCATAAACTTAATAACTCATCCTTGACACTTGGCTCTGCATTTTACTTTGTGCGAGATGCAATGTTTTCTCTTGATGATTCAAAGAACTATATTCTTTACCTTTGCAAATGCTTATTTCCAAAGCTAATATGTGTTGTAGAGAGATGAGTGTATTAAAATGCTCGCCAACCTCTGATTCTGGTGAAATAACGTGTCTCCTGTCAGGACGCATCTCTCACTCCCACACACCATGGCATACTTCCTTGAAATTTCCATTTTGGGTGGCTAAATGAGTTATCCAGCAAAGACTATGGTAGAACTGAAATAAAAAACTGAAATCAAGGTTTTATATTTGAAATAGCATGCTTATCAGAAACTATGTACCTTATTTGAAGGAGATTGCTGAGCCCTGAAGCAATGTGGGATTCACCCCCCAGGGAAGAATAGATTACAAACTAAAAATAATAATTATGTACTGTATAGTGTTGAAAAGACATATATGTAGAAAATTGGATTTTTTTTCAATCAATGCACCATGTTGTGAGCACTACATTTGGAATTTTACTTTGGAAATCACTCGGAAAACTCTATTGTTTCTCCCCCCCCCCCAAACCCCGCCCCTCCCAAAAAAACCACCAAAGATATGCAACCAGCAGCATGCATTTGACATGATAGGTACAGTGCACTGAATTAAAGACAGTGATCATTCCATCACATAACCATAACAAGCCCATTGGCATTATAAATGGTGAGTGAGGTATATTTCATATGCTGACTGTGCTATGTCTCAAATTAACCATACTATAGTATCTTTTCCAGGAAAGAGAAAACAATGGATAAAGTTTTACTAATAAAGCGACCTCGTATCAAATAAAGAACTTTGTTTTCCTTTGCTGTTTACCAGCGGAACTCTGATTCTCCACATCTATATACTGAAAGGAAACTGAAAAGCTATTTTCTTACTGTGATAAGTTACTTAGGGTATGTCTACACTACCCTCCTAGTTCGAACTAGGAGGGTAATGTATGCATACCGCACTTGCTAATGAAGCCCGGGATTTGAATTTCCCGGGCTTCATTAGCATAAGCGGGGAGCCGCCATTTTTAAATCCCCGCTGCTTCGAACCCCGTGCAGCGCGGCTACATGGGGCTCGAACTAGGTAGTTCGGACTAGGGTGCCTATTCCGAACTACCGGTACACCTCGTTTCACGAGGAGATAAGTTACTTTGCCCTGTGGAAAATTTTTACAAACCTTACACAAAGCCAAAGTGGTGTGAAAGAGTTGGGATAGTGCCAGATTTGCCTTCCCTGTGTCTTTTGTTGGCAGGCTGGTATTCCATCAGATCTTGTCAGTATCTGAATTATTTTACCTTTGATACAATTGGGACTCATTGTCTCCCATTCAATTGCACTCAGACCAGGTAGCTAGATGTGGTTTTATCCAATTCACAGATGTAAGGGAATAACAGTCAGTCAATAATGGTCAATCCCATATTTCCTAAAACCAAAGTTTAAAAAGAGAGTAAAGAAATATGGGGATAGAATATAGAAATCAAAGGTAGAAAAGACATGCCCAAAAAAGTTAAATCAGGAAACAGCCTGCTCTTTGTGTTTCTGGGAGAGCAAGAACAATTGATTGATTAGATGTTCCTTCTTTAGCATGTATCCCAGAAAAATGGAAGTGCATTTTCAATGAATGCTTTGTCCATCTTAGATATCCTTGGGGTTCTAGATTTTGTAAATACTTTATCAAAAATGGCATTCGAATACAAAATCATGTTGATCCACGTCAAAATGTCTGTTTTGTATCCCAAACTAAATGCATATCCCTGAAATGTTAATAGCATTATAAAATATCTGATGAATCACTAGAGTTGGAAATGAATGCTTTTTGTCACTAAAAATGTGGGAATTATTTTCTAGCCAAGGAAAATCATGGGATATTATTCCCCAGTATAATATGATCTAATTACTAACTTGTTTTTCCTCCTGCTCCCCATCCATTTCTTTTGAGACATGATCTTGATGACAGCTACCTTAAAAACAGGAAGGCAAAAATCAATGTTTTATACCATCTGAAAGCTTGAAATCCCAGTTGTCAAATCATGGAGGTTTAATCTCCAACTCCAGTAGCTATAATGTGCTAGATTACCTAATTGTAACTGATGTGTGAAAAGAGTAATATATCTGAATATGTAAGCAACACATGAATACCTAATAGTTGCTGTAGTTAGGCACTCTTGCCCCCTTCCATTATGATCTTACATGTATACAATCTAATTACCAGCACTTTGCTTCAAAGTGCAAAGAATATACAGTAATACCTCTAGCAGACAAGGATTGTGACAATTCAAACCTGCAATCCCCACTGAACCCAGCAGAAGTTTCCTTCTATCATTTTTTTTCTTTTAATTTTTATTTTCCTTCTAGGAATATGTTTCTTGTGCCTACTTCTCTGCCGTTAGCAATATTTTCAGCAATCCCACTATGTCTGATGGCCTTTATAGGCTTCATGCAAATAGCTACAGGGACTGTTCTTAAAAGCCAAGCTACTTAACAAAGTGATCTTTTATCAAAGCATTAAGCTCTTAATAAATGAAGAATGTTCATCCACAGAAGAGCTTCAAAGAGTGTTTTGATGAAGATGAGCCTTCTTTCTCTTTTGCAGCTGCCCTTGCTTGCAGAAGCGAACTGGCAGGACAGATCGTGACTGTTGCCAGAAGAGAATGAGTAGGAGGAGGTGGGCAAGCTTTCAGTGCAGGTGCTCCTTTAGAGATTGCTGTTTGATTGTATCCTAAACTGTAGCTACAAAAATGAGGCTGCTTTGTTTTTTATATGGTCCTGGGCTATATTTTAAACCTGATGAAAAACGTTTGCCCTTTTTAATATCTCTAATTGGAAAACAAAAAATTAAAACAGCCAAAGATACTGATCAGCAAAGATCTATGACAATGTATTCCTACAAATCATAGCCTAGATGTTAAACAAAATACCACACACTAGGAATTTTCTTTTATATTTCAGTTTAATTTCAATTCTCATCTTCTTAGTCACTCTACTTAGGAAGAGGCAGTGTAATCATCATAACATATTACTAAATACTGAAATTCAAAGCTAAATAATTTTAAATAAATACAGATTGAAAGACTAATTCATTTTGGAAAATTTTTCCTTAGATGTAAGACATAAATTTAAGTGTGGGTAGAATGTGCATTTTAACCATTGAGTATTTTCACCAAGGGCATATCTACACAGAAGTATTATTTCATACACAGGGTGGAGGTGGCGGGTGATGAGGGGCAGCTGTGTTCTCCGCACTCAGCCTTTGCGACCTGGGGAGTGCATGCAGCAGCCTGTGCATGTGGGAGCATATGGAGTGCCAGTCTGGGGCATACTGCCCCAGGAGGATGCAACATAGGACCCTTGTGCCCTGGCTCACACAGTGTCTGGAGAGGACCTGCTTTACTTCCGACACTGGAATGGGACACCCTCCCACCACAAGCCACCACTAGAAAGAAACTGGGGACATGGAGACACAGACACACAGCATGCCCACACTCTCAGAGCAGCATCCACTCCTGGGGGCAATGCACCAAGGTGCAGGAACATGGCCACTCACACATACCTCTAGCAACACCCTGCCCCCCTCTCCTCCAGTGGCCAGGGATACAAGTCCACTTCCAGACCCAGCTCCTGGCCTGGCCAGCACCTTCTTGTCCCTGGGACATTGGGGTAGTGTGCCTCCCCCCTTGGACATCTGTGTCCCTGCAGGAAAGAACCCACTATCTAGACCTCAGGTGGCCTTGCTCGAAGCACATCACCTTCATCTGACCCAAAACTTTTTGGTCTCAGCTAAGATATTAGGGCTAGGTTTCATGCATTGTGTCTCCAGGGATGACTGCCCTTTTCTTTGTTCTCCACAGCTGGACTAGCTGCAAGAGGGGTGTGGTCGACACCTCCCATGCCATCATCCCAACCCCGCATGATCCATCGGCACTGGAGAGCCCACGAGGACCTCCAGAGGGAGAATACTGTTGCCCTGAAACCTTGCAATACTCCATGGACTGGCAGGACCAGAGACTGGAGGAGGACCTGCAGCTGCACCATGATACATGGTAGGAGCTGCTGCAGCAGGGCTGATCCATCTCCATGGCCTTCCATACAGTCATTGACCACATGGTGGCCGCTCCCATGCTAGGTCTTGCCACGCCAGCTTCTCCCCTAATCCACCGTTGTGGCCACTGAGGGCTCCACACATGAGGAAGTGGCATCATACAATATAGGAGCTACTCTCAGCCCCAACCCTGAGTCTCTTTTCTCCCTCTCCTCCTCCTTCCACTCCCCTTCTTCTCCATCCCATTTTTTCCCCTGGTTCATCCCCAGTTATATTCACCCCACTAAAAATAAAAGACTGGATTGTTTCCAAACAAAAAGTGTAGTTTATTGTCTCTGAAGGGGAAGGGGAAGGGGAAGGGGAAGGGGAGGCGGGGAAAATGGAGGGAAGGGTAGTAGAAGGGAGGGGTGTGGGAGGAAAGGCAAAGAGAGGCATTGGACAGACCCCTTGTGGGGAGGCTCACAGGAGTGTGTCACTGGGGAGAAACTCTCCATCAGGGCCTTGCAGATTTGCACAGCCCGTGATGGGCCTGTCAGACAGCAGTTGTGCACAGGTGCTCAAAGGCCCTGCCAATCCGGTCAGCCACTGCCCCCTACCCTGGCAGGAACATCTCCCCCTTACTTTTACAAAGGTTGTAGAGAACACAGCATGCCACCACTACCTGGGGGACATTCTAGTCACTGAGATCCATCCAGGTGAGGAGACAACAGAATCTCCCCTTGAGACACCCACAGGTACCCTTCACCACAATATAAGCCCTGTTGAGCCTGGCATTAAAACATTCCTTGGCGGGATCAAGGTGTCCAGTGTAGGGTAGTCTGTGTTCCCTATAACACAGACCAGCATGTTTATGTTCCCGATCCTGATGGTGCAGTCGGGGAAAAATGTGCCAGTGTGCAGATTCTGGATCAGGTTGGAGTTTCGGAAAACAAAACATCATGTGCCTTACCCAACCACCTGATGTAGATGTCAATGTACTGGCTGCTGCAAGAAGGGCCTGCAGGATCACTGAAAAGTATGCCTTCTGGTTGATGTACTCAGGTGCCTGGTCAGGGGCAGGGGCCTGGATGGGGATGTGGGTGCCGTCAATAGGCCCCTCGCAGGTGGGGAAGCCCATGGCAGCAAAGTTGATGATTATGGGATCCATGTCGCCCAGATTGATGACTCTGTGCAGCAGGATAGCGTTGATGACCCTCACCACCTGCAGAAGGAGACAAACAAACAAAGAATCACAGGGGTGCCAGGGCTCACACACACCAGGAGTAAACCTGACTTGCCACATCCCCCATCAGGGCTTTGTGAAGGGGAGATGAAAAACCTCCCAGGGAGGGGACTTCCACCATCCCCAACACCAGTAGCCCTCCTTGCCTAGGGAACTCCACTCCTAAAATAGAGGCATAAGGATCTTACACAAAAGGTTTTATTTGTGCAAAACGGTCACGTCCACACTGCTTGTTTTCGCACAAAAACCTCTTGCACAAAAGAGAAGAGATTATGCAAATGAAGCATGAGAAAATGCTAATGAGCACTTTATTTGCATTGCCTCTTCCGCAAAACAATGTAGTGTAGACATAGCCATATAGTGCAAACTGAATGTTGCATATTTGCCTGACTAGAGAAAGACAGGAGTATTAGTCAAATTTCAGATGGTACAAAAATATTTTTTAAAATAACATGAAATCTGGATTAATTTTGCTTTAGAAAAATTAGAAAATTAGAAATTAGAAAAATAAGAAGTTCCATTTTGATATTTATTAGACCTTTCAGAAATCGAGTTTTATGATAAAGCACTGGTCTAGACTGACTTGTTTAAGCATGGTATATTGGTTATAAAAGTCATTTGTTCCATTTCCCTTTGGCTACAGCCTGTCAATCCTTTTAATCTTTTTATGCTTGATTTTTTCCCTATATTCCCTCCTCCCGATGCCATTTTGGCATGTTTTACATCAAAATAATTTGCCTCCTTAGCATCTTTTCTTCAAGAGGTAGAAAGAACCCACCAGATCCATGAACAAAGACATCAAAAAAAGGCTATAATTAACCTACCAAATCACCAACTAATTGCCAAAATATCGGTATTCCTATTCACCTCCATGAGAACATGCAATGATGTGTTCCTGCCACTGTGCCATGAAATGGAAGACTGTAAGAGCAAAAACAACAAGGAATCCAGTGGCACTTTAAAGACCAACACATTTATTCGTGTTTTGTGAGCTACAAAGTGCCAATGGACTCCTTGTTAACACGGCTAACACGGCTACCTCTCTGTAACGTATATAAGCAGCATCGCCAAGAAAACTCATATGATCAGAGGCAGGGTCCTCAGTGAACAGTGTTGATTTTTATGTACACTGAAAAAACGTAGACTAATTAAAATAAAAGTAGAGAGAAAAAATACTGCCATGACAGACGAATGCCTATATCTCTACTTTTTTGTAATATATATTTTAAAGGCAACGAGTTGAGAAAAGTTATCATGCATTCTATAGGTAGCCTTTCATCTCTTTCTTGGAACTTAATTGCTTTTCAAAAAAGTATCTAATTTGGATATTTTTCTTTGTTTACTCTTTGTTGTTTCTTTCTCTATGGCTTTCTTGAACCCTCAGTGATGCCTGCTAAATGATAAAAAAGAAACAGAGGGCAGCAGCTCTGGGAGTAACTGCAATTATATTTTAAGAGCAAATTTTCAAAGGAGCAGAAAATATGGAGGTATTTTTAATAGTGAGTGAGAGTGTGAGATATGTATTAAGGTGCAATGAGTTCCACAGCCTACCAAGAGGAGAGCAATAAGAATGATTAAAAGATAGCGAAAACGTGCCTTATGGGGATGAACTATTTCAATCTGTTTAGTTTAACAAAGGAAAGGAGCAGTGGTGATTTGATCAGAGTCTATAAATATCTACATGAGGAACAGAAATCTGATAACAGAGAGCCCTTCAATCTATCACAGAAAAGTACAATAAAATACAATGGCTGGATATTGAAGCTAAACAAATTCAGGCAAGAAATAAGGTACAATTTACTTTTTAACAGTGAGGGTAATTGACCTTTGGAACAACTTGCTAATGGTCATGGTGGATTTTCCATCACTAGAAAGGTTTAAATCAAGATTGGATGTTTAGTTCTAGAAGGTGTGTTCAACTTCAAATAGAAATTAATTCAGGAAAGTTCCATGATTGGTATTGTACAGGAGTCAGACTAGATGATCACAATGGTTCCTTCTTTATAATCTCTGAAAGAGAGGGAAAGATGACAATTTAATAAATATGGTGCATAATCCAAGAACAATTAAATTTTTTTAAATTTTTATCCAAAAGAAGTTGACATTTTTTCCC